>NW_026111863.1:255000-313324 GCF_024679095.1 Eriocheir sinensis | reverse complement strand
CTGTGGGACCCAGGAGGATGCAGGTCCATGAGTGTGTCTGTTAATCCAGTACACATCTCCACCGCGACTCACTTGCCACGTGGGTCAAGGTGTTATACAGGGCGCCCACAACGCTGTGCAGAGGCAGAAGGAAGTGGCCTGCTGTGAGTCTGGTGCTGGGTGTGGGTGTGGATGTAGGTGGATGGGTGGGTGTATTTACCTAGTTCTTGTATACAGGGCTTGAGGTACACTTGTAAGGTTCTGTGTGGTTCTAAGTGTGTGTGTGTTTGCCTAGTTGTATACCTGAGCTACACTTGTATGGTCCTGTGTGGTTCATTTGTGTATGTTTACCTAGTTCTTGTATACAGGGCTTGAGGTACACTTGTATGGTTCTGTGGTCTGTGAGTGTATTAACCTGTTTTTGTCGGTACAGGCCAGAATTATACTTTTATTGTTGTGTGTGTTTGTGTGTGTGTGTGTGTGTGTGTGTGTGTGTGTGTGTGTGTGTGTGTGTGTGTGTGTGTGTGTGTGTGTTTTACTGAGTGTTTAATTTTTTTTTTTTTACATGAGGACACAGCTCAAGGGCAACAAAAGAGTACAAAAAAGCCTTACTTTCGGCCGCTTCTTATAAAAATAAAAATAAATAGGTTTAGTATACATGGCCTGAGCTACACTTAAATGGTCCTGTCTCCTGTATCTGTCCTTCATCAGCCTTCCCTACCTTGCCACTCCTCCCCCAGACTGTGAGTGGCGGAGGAGGCCAAGCTAGTGCTCCACCACGAGGACGGCTTCACCCTTCTGGCCACTCATGAGGGGCGAAGTGGCTGGGGTGGTGCCTGACGCAGCCTTCCACAAGCTGGTCATGAGTTCGGATGACGCACACGGCTGATCTGGCTGATTTGATGGTGACATGAAGTGGGGAGGAGGAGTGTGTGTGTGTGTGTGTGTGTGTGTGTGGATAGCTTAGTGTAGGGAGTGTGGGACAGAGCGTGTGTGTGGGAGTAGATAGTGTGGTAGAAGGACTCTAGTGATAGGGAAAAGCTGTGGGAGAGAGTGGATGGCCTAGTCAGTGTAGGGGTTAAACAGGTGTGGGTGGTCATTCATGTAAGGGAACAGCATGGGAGGTAGACAGGTGTGAGGGAACAGCATGGGAGGTAGACAGGTGTGTGGAGGGAACAGCATGGGAGGTAGACAGGTGTGTGAGGAACAGCATGGGAGGTAGACAGGTGTGTGAGGGAACAGCATGGGAGGTAGACAGGTGTGAGGGAACAGCATGGGAGGTATGGTGTGAGGGAAACAGTGGGAGGTAGACAGGTGTGAGGGAACAGCATGTGAGGTAGACAGGTGTGTGAGGGAACAGCGTGGGAGGTAGACAGGTGTGAGGGAACAGCGTGGGAGGTAGACAGGTGTGTGAGGGAACAGCGTGGGAGGTAGACAGGTGGAGGGAACAGTATGGGAGGTAGGCAGGTGTGTGAGGGAACAGCATGGGAGGTAGACAGGGTGTGAGGGAACAGACCCGGTAACACATTGCCTTGTACAGGAACTGGACCTCAAGACCAACCCCAAGCCGCTTGTTCATCCTGCACCTTCCTCTCGGCCAAGGTGCACCAGCAGACCTCACCTCCTGACGACGTAGGTGGAGCCGCCGGCTGGCCACCAAGCCTGTGGGGCCGCTTGCTGCCCAGGAAGCCCAGCAACCCTGCCCGCCAGACCACCGGCCAGGCCCAAGCCAACCAGTCTCACCAACCTCACCAAAGTCCCCCGCCCAGGACCCCCCTTGTACCCCCCAGACCGTCCTCCCATGGTGAGGGTCGCCTCTGAGCCAGTCTGAGCCTGGCTGCCCTCAGACTAGGCAGGGTCCCAGCAGAGGCATCCAAGCCATGCCCACCAGTAGCAGCACGACCGCCACCACCGCCGCCGCCACCAGGAGCAGCGGCGGCGGCGGCGCCGGCCAAGCCCAGTTGGGATGTAAGTTAGAGGCCACTCAGGGTCTTGGTGAGAGTCATGGAAAGTGCTTGGTCCCTGTTTGCATGTGTGGGTGTCCCTGAGTGCAGGTTTTGGGGCGTTTGAGCGGCAGGTTGGCCTCACCCTGACACTGGTTACTGCTCCCCACCGTCACCTGGGCCCTCCCTGGCACACCATGGCAAGGAGTGTGTGGAGTGTGTTTGCTCCCTGTGAGTGAGAGGATGTTTCCTGCTGTTCCTTGTGAGCTATCCACCAGTGTTGCAGGATGGTGCCACAGAGGAGAGAGACAGTGCCAGTGTGCTTAATTGCCAGAATGCCCCAGCAAGGACTCTTTCAGTGCTCCCCTTCTTGCCCTTCTCCCAGCAACCCAACTCAGGAAGCAAGAGCTGGGGAGGCCATGAGCTGGTTCTTGTTCCTTGGCGGCCATCCCCACTCGCCGGCGTGTCTGTGGGTGTGGCAGGACCTGGATGCACTGCTCCAGGCCAAGAGAGGAGGATGTACTGGTGTGGCTGGGTGGAGGTACACCTGTCAAAGAAAATCAGTCCTTAAGTATCTCTTCTTTAGACTTTTTATGTTGAATTTTTCTTCCTGAAGTGATTTCCTCCCAGTGGTGAAGGGAGCCAGACACCAGAAGGTTCTTGCCCAAGTGCTTTAGAACTGTTGTGTTTCCCTTGTGTGGCGGTTCAAAGAGTTCTTGTCGTGGGGAACTCAGTGCAGGTGTTCATGGCGTTATGTGTGTACTGAGGAGCTGAGAGATGAGTTTATAAGATTACTTGTGTGTTGAGCTGAAAGATAAGTTTTTAACATTGTCTGTGTGTTGAAGAGCCAAGAACGGAGTTTGTAAGATTATATGTGTGTTGAGGAGCTGAGAGATGAGTTTCTGTAATTATGGGGCTGGTTTGTTGTGGTTGAGGAGTGACTGAGTGTAGTTCTGAGTACTTGCGAGTGTGGTGCAGCCAAGTACAGGATGAGAGGAAAGCTTCTGTGTGGAATAGATGTGGATTCTTGTAGCTCTGCCCTTGCCTGAAGTCATCAGTATATGTTTCAGATTCAGTTATCCTCTTTAATGAGAAAAGGAGAAAGTATGAGGGCAAAAGGAGAACATATGATGGGAAAAAGAAAGTATGAGGGGAAAAGAGAAGGTATGAGGGAATAAGAAAGTATTAGGGCTAAAAAAAAAAAAAAAAAAATCTGTGTAAGGGATTAGTTGCCAGAAAGAGACACCAATTTGATTTCTTTTTCTTTACGGATAAAGGAGAAGCTATACAGAAAATAAAAGCTCACAATCTGCTTCTCAAACATCGGCTACAGAGAAAATTGCAGTTAATAGAGCTAGAAATGGAATCCAGATGTACCTATTCCACACATGAAGCTTTTTCCACATGAGTATTAAACTGTGCAAATGTTAAATGCTGTGTCCGGTTGCCCTTTGGTCTGTGGGGGCTGTGTAATGCCACCCACTGGTCCTCCGGTAGGGATGAGCACTGAGGCAAATGTGTATGACCAGGGTGAGGGAAGGAGTGTGTGTGTGTGTTTGTGTGTGTGTTATGCGTTCCATTGGGGGCGAGTGTGTTGTCTCGGGATTGGGAGTGAGTGAGTATGCTGGGGTGTTATGAGGAGGTTGTTTGAGGCATTACACCATTTCCCTCACAGACTGAAGGTTGAGGAGAGTGTGAGTGTGTCAGGGTGAGGGAGTCCGAGTTTAGGGTGTTATGGGGGACTGAAAGAGCCAATGTTGAGGCGAGTGTAAATGTGTCAGGGTGAGGGAGTTTAGGGTGTTGTGTGGGGGCTATGTAAGGCTGCCCACCATTACCCTAGAGAGACTGGATGTAGAGTGTGTGTCAGGGTGAGGGAGTGAGTGTATGTGTTGGGGTGACTGTCCTTCATTTGTCCTGTCATTTTTTATCTGTCCAGACAGGTGCTACTGTGGTGTCAGTGGTGGGAGTCCAGAGGCACCAGGTGTGTGGGTCCAGAGGTGCCAGAGATGTCAGTGTAGGGAAGGCCAGTGATGACAGTTTGGGCAGTCCAGTGGTGTCGGTACAGAGGTGCCAGTGGTGTGAATGTTCCAGTGGTGCCGGTGTATGAGTGTAGAGGTGTCAGTTGTGGCAGTCCAGAGTCTCCAGTGGTGTCTGTTTAGGGATGGCAGGTGGTGTGGTTCCAGAGGTTTGTGTTGGAGGGAGTCTTGAGCCACCAGTGCTATGTGTGGCTGGCTGTGGAGTCTCCTGGTCCTGCGTCTGGGTGTCTGGCGGCGTGATGGTTTGTCTGTCTCCTGCCGCTGTTGCTTGTGTGGTCGCCAGGGCATGAGAGGAAGTGTAAATAAACCAAGATCAAAAAAGACTGTCCATGTTGCTTTCTGAATGTGCGGCAGACGGGGATTTCTTGTTTTTTTTCCTATTTAAACGTGTAACTGATGAAAAGATTTATCCTTCTGTGGATGCATCATAGCTTAGGTCATTCGTTTATTCGGTCATTCACTGTTGATTATGAATGATGATTTTTTTTTTTTTTTTTTTTTTCCAGATCAACTCTTACTAACTTCATTATTTGAGGCAAAGGTTCAAGTGTGTGTCAGATTAATGAGAGTGTGGACTTTATTTTCTTCTCACACTCTTACGGAAAGGTTCAAGTGTGTGTCAGATTGCAGATTGATGAGAGTGTGTACTTTATTTTCTTCTCACACTCTTAGGGAAAGGTTCAAGTGTGTGTCAGATTGTAGATTGATGAGAGTGTACTTTATTTTCTTTTCACACTCCTAGGGAAAGGTTCAAGTGTGTGTCAGATTGTAGATTGATGAGAGTGTGTACTTTATTTTCTTTTCACACTCCTAGGGAAAGGTTCAAGTGTGTGTCAGATTGCAGATTGATGAGAGTGTGTACTTTATTTTCTCCTCACACTCTTGGGGAAAGGTTCAAGTGTGTGCCAGATTGTAGATTGATGAGAGTGTGCACTTTATTTTCTTCTCACACTCTTAGGGAAAGGTTCAAGTGTGTGTCAGATTAATGAGTGTGAACAGTATTTTTGCCCTCGTCAGACTAACATGGATTGCAAACTTTCTTTTCTCCCTTACACTTAATGCTTCTGACTAATGGGATTGTAAGCTCTTTTTCACCCTTTTCCCATTGTTTTCATCTGCAATGTTTTCCAAGTTACTGACAGTGTGTTGGTTTGGTTCGTCTGACTAGTGGGTGTAGGCTTTCTGTAACTGTCCTTTTCCCCTTTTCTTTTGTGTTTTGGTTGCTGTATTTCTTGAGATTTTGGCTCATTGGTGGCCACTTGTCGGGGGAGGAAGGGGATCTTGTTCCTAACCAATCACATATCACGAGACAGAGATGCTGCTGCCCTTGCGCTGCTCTCTCTCTCCCTTCTCATCGCACGCCTGTATCCTGCTGCCCTGGGACTGGCTGGGGCGGCCGAGGTGTGAGGAGCCAGTCGGTCAGGCAGTCAGGGGATGCCAAAGGAGGGTAATCACTGTCTTATCTTGTCTTTCCTTTGAAGATTTGCAGAAAAAAACTTCCTTGAGGGTGTTCATCAGTAGTTCTGTTGTGAAGGCAAGGATGAGGGTGAAGGGTGTGTGTCCATTATTATTATTATTATTATTATTATTATTATTATTATTATTATTATTATTATTATTATTATTATTATTATTATAGCCACCTGTGTATATTTTGGATTTTGTTCTTTTTTTGTGTGTGAGAGAGATTTACCATTATTACTTTTGTGTGTTTGTGTTTGGGAATTTATTTTCTTTGCTCTTCCTTGTATTATGATATATCGTATAGTTTGTTTAATCCTTAGTTACACACCTAACCGGTCCACCTTTCCATATATAGAGCACATAGTCTATTCGTTTATTGCGAGAACCAAATATTTCATGTAAGCCTTTTGTTATAGTTCTGCCTAATATATATATGTATGTATGTTATGTATTTATGTATATATTGCAAACGTGCATGTGGGTGTGCCTGTGTGTATGGGCTGTATTAACAGAAAACTCTATGGGCATGGTTGTGCAAAGTGTGGAGAGAGAGGTGTTGGTGTGGGGGTCATGTGTACGGCATTCTTTTTTCTTTTCTTAGTTTTCTCATTCAAGCCTCCATTCGTAGCCTGTCTTGTGGAGTCAGTGGCAGCACCAAGGGGGGGAGGAGGAAGGATTAACCCAGTAGCAGCGGGGATCATGTTTCTTAATGGTCCCTCCTAGCGAGAAAAATGAGAAAAAATCACCCCTCACACAAACCATTTCATAATATATATCAAAGCATTTGTGATCAGATTATGTATCATCCATTTTTGGGGGTAAATATCATGGCACAAATTAGGCCCGTCGCTGCTACCGGGTTAAAGCCCTCTCCGTTCTTTTCAGCTTCCCTTTAACCCCCTCATTAATTTGAATAGTTATGTTTCTCTCTTGACACAACCTCAGTTCCTTCCTGCCCTTGTACTAAAGAGCTCCTCCCTAAAATGTGTCCCTCAAAACAATGCAAGGAGCTGCCACTGTGTGAAATAGGGTCAGTCATTAGAGGGGATGCAGGTCAGCTTGTGTTAGTGTGGTCAGCAGGAAAAGGAGAAAGAATATTTTTCCTTGTAATACCTCTTGAAAAAAAAAAAGTAGAGTAATGTGTCCCCCAAAACAATGCA
Organism: Eriocheir sinensis; assembly: GCF_024679095.1. Classification (NCBI taxonomy): domain Eukaryota; kingdom Metazoa; phylum Arthropoda; class Malacostraca; order Decapoda; family Varunidae; genus Eriocheir; species Eriocheir sinensis. The sequence goes on along the minus strand of NW_026111863.1, from coordinate 306,742 downwards.
AGAAGCTGCCATCTGTATGAAATAGGGTCAGTCATTAGAGGGGATGCAGGTCAGCTTGTGTTAGTGTGGTCAGCAGGAAAAGGAGAAAGAATATTTTTCCTTGTAATACTTCTTGAAAAAAATAGTAAAGTAATGTGGAAGCACTTGTGAATGGGGTTTGTGGCACATGTTTTTGACGAGTTTCTTGTTTCTTTGGGTCAGATTCCACCGTGGTACTTTAGGAAAGGCAAATTTAGTACAACATCATTCAGTATTATAATTTGCTGGTCTGAGTTTAACAAGAGTATGGTAAGGTCATATACTGGAGGTGTTTGTTCATGTGTGTGTGAGAGAGAGAGACAGAGAGAGAGAAGACAAGAGAGCATACGCACCACTGTCTTAATCTTTGTCTCACTCACCGTTTGCTCTTGTCTGTGTTGTGTGCCTCAGAGCAAGCAGTCCAGCCATTTCCTGCCTTTTGAAACTTTTTGGCAAGTATTCTTCCAGGCCTCTCATTCACCCCTAGTTTTGAGAGCTTCCTCGTCCGCTTGGCAGGGCTCTCAAGGCCTGTGTTGTGTGTGCATCCCTGTAAATAGCACGGTGTTTAGGCCTGCAATAAACCAAGCCTTTGCATGGGTAAGCATAGCGTTGAAGGGACTGGAGGAACCACTCTGTACCATGACTACTGCGTCTTTGTGCGTGGCTCGAGTCTTTGGGAGGCGGCTGTGTCGTTAATCAATGTACGTGATTTCAAACGGTGTTATAATCTGCATGACGGTGTGGGTGTCGTATACGTACACTACTGTCTCGGTGTTCACACAGACCCGCAGTGCACAGCCATGCTAGTCCAGCGCACAGATTATTGGTGGGTGTGAGGATGCACCTATCTACGGCCCAAGGCAACCCTAGCCCCGCATCATCATCATCATCTTCTTCCCTCCTCTAGCATTTTATACTGTTTTAAGGTGGAGGTAACACGGTGTGAACACGCGGAACCTACTCTTGTTGAGCTCCTGGTACATGTTGCTGCTGCCGGTGTACAGCTCAGAGCCCGGCAGCCACCCACAGGCTCCCACACTACAGGCTCTGTTGTGGAAAAGAAGTGAAAAAGTTGCTTGTGGAAGAAGTGAAAGAGAGTTGTCTGGGAAAACTATGCCAACAAAAGTGAAAGAAAGTTGTCTTTGGAAAAAAAAAAATTATCTGGAAAGGAATGTCAACTTACATGTGCTTTTTGGTGGGTGTTATTGTTGTTACGTGTCATGGAAAGCAAGAAGCATCGACGAAGGCCAGGTGTAAAGTGTTCCTGCTGTGTGCTGTAAAAGTTGCCTCCACTTGTGTGTGTGTCTGTGTGTATGTGTCAGTGCTGGTGTGTGCTTTGGGCAATTGCCTTTTCTATCTTTGAATAATGTTAGATGAAGTCTTTTGGTACTACTTTACTGAGGCTTAGAGTCAGTCAACACTTGCCATTTTGCAGTACAGATATGTGTGTGCGTGTGTGTGGAGCTTTCCCAGGCTGGTGTTGTTCACTAATGGAGTTTTTGATCATTATTTCTCCACTCTGGTCTAGGACACGTGAAGTTGCTGCATTGTCTGGAGCTGTATTGCACACCTTTGGCGACCTGCTTGTAGTTTGTACCTTTGCACTTTTATGAAGCTGAGTCCCTGCACCTTTGGTTTAGCTGTTAAGTCCCACCAAGGCCAGAGCTGTATGCAGTCAGCCGGTGTTTGTTAGCTCACCAACGAGATAAAACAAACCGTCACCACCCTTTTGTCTCCGGGCATGTGTAGATGTGTACGTGGCCACAGCGTAGTCCCACAGCAACGTTTTTGTAGTCCAGTGTGTGTAGGGTAACTCAGCACCAGTAGTGTAGGTCAGGTGAGCTGTAGAGCTGGGGTGGTGTTGGGGGCAGGGATGGGGGTGATGGGGTAGTGAGAGCTGTCTTGTCCTCGCCACGACAATCATATGAGGCTGCTGCGGTGTGTTCCTTTGGCTTGTTTTCCCTTTGGCACAGGCCATGCATGGGGCTGGCTCAAGGGGTAGGTGAGCTGATGTCTGTACCTTGTTCAAATGAACTTGGCATATAAGCCCCGCCCCCTTCCTCATTGGTGTTTTTCACCAGCCAATCCACAAGGAAGCCATGCACCCTCCTCAAATGAGGCTGTGTGGGCCTGGTGGATGCTGGGAAAGGTTGAGTCTTACTGACGGCTGTTGGGCTGACATGGCAGAGCATATTTGTCAAGTTGATTTGAGCAGAGTACAAGTGTAGTTCTTGCACTGTTGTCAGTGAGTGAGTTCCTTTCTCACAGTTGTTGAGTTCAAGTTTATGGTCGCGTCTCCTTCAGTCACTCTCTTTTTGGGTCCCGTTAGAGGGCCGCCCACTCTATGCTGACACTAGAGAAAGCCTTGTCTTGTCACCTGTATCCAGAGGAGAGGTGTGTGGATGGGGTTTAGCATGGAAAAACAGAGGTAATTAGTTCTAGTGTATTCTTAAGGTGGAGCTTCCATGAGTCTTTCCATGCTAAAGCTGCCAGTCACAATGCTGAATTTATGATGAAAAAAAGCTAAAAATGTAAACTTGTAAATTGCTATTGAATTTTGGATTTTTCTGATTGCCGAGCATCATTTTTTAACTTTTGAGTGAATTTTTAAGCTTAATCAGAGAGGTGAAAAGAAGTTTGAATTAGATGTACAGTAAACGGGGAAGTATTAGATGTAGATTGTTTCAAGGATGCTGTACACTCTTGTGAGTGTGATGGCGTGGTGTGTAGTGAGAGGACAAACAAGGTCAGTAATTCATCACTTCAGAGCTGCTTCAGTGGCCTCAGTTGTCTTAAAGGGGGGGCGGGGAGGGTGCCATCAGCATGGACTGCTGGGGTCTGGGGGCGTTCCCAGAAAAGTTTTGAGAAAAAAAAAATTGGTGCATTTGGGTTGATTCTGAGGATCTGAAATTCCAATTTGACTACTATTCTATATTACCTCTGATTATTTTGGGTATACATGACTGGGTTGACTGATGGCACTGTGCATTATGTGGAATCTAAAACCAAACTGTTGCTCACATGTTAGTGAAGAAGGAAACAGTAGATCAGTGTTACAGAGTAAAGTGATGTGACATGACAATCACTGTGTGAGGATGTACAGGTGTGTTAAACAGGCATTAATGCGGCAGTACATTCCAAAAGCATGGATTTCTCATTTTATGAATCAAGATAATATTATCTTACAAAAGAATGGAATCATTTTCAACAAAGGCAGCTTGGTGGAGAGGGAGGGAGGAAAGTTAGGGGTGAGGTAATGTGGTGGTGGTGGTGGTGGTTGTGGCAGTGGTGGTGATGACAGAAAATGTTTGTCTTGCTTATTGAAAGATGGAAACAGTACAATACAATTTTCCTCAGAATATTGGGTCATGGCCACATTACTGCGTGTTAGTGGTCTTGGTTTGTGTCCACATGGCCAAGGCTGTGTCCCTTGAACATGAGTTTTAGGAGACTGGAAACAAGGATGAAGTGTTCAACCTTTCCTTTACTGGCTCTTATAAATGTGAATATTATTGTTTCTGGATTGACAGCTTGGTTTGTTGTGTTTAAAAGTTAAATGAATTTCCTTTGTCATTTTTGGTTGTTGAATGAACATGATGTTGGAAAAGTAGACTTCAAACTGGTGTATCAATCTATCTGTGAACTGTTTTTGTTACTTGATGGCCATGGAAACTGTAGTGAGCCTTTGGGTTTGCATATTTGTCTCCGGCTGTCATCTCTTTACGTGGTTCGGCCTGGTGGAGCAAGCAGGTGACGGAATTAGGTATTCATGGGCTTGTAAGTTTACTTTGCAGTGGAAAAAAGTATTCATAGTATATTGAGGTAAAATATCAAACATTGTAAATGTGATTATTTGTATTGTAATTCATGATTATTATTATTATTATTATTATTATTATTATTATTATTATTATTATTATCATCATCATCAATGTTATTATTTTTGTATTAAAAGCAATGATGAGATTAATATTACTACTACTGCTACCATTACAACAACTACTACTACTACTACTACTACTACTACTACTACTACTACTACTACTACTACTACTACTACTACTACCACTACTACTACTAGTACTACTACTAAAACTACTACTACTACCATCATCACTACTACCACCATGATCACTACAGCTGCATTAACAGGACGAAACAATAACAACAACAACAACTACTACTTCTACTACTACTACTACTACTACTACTACTACTACTACTACTACTACTGTATTTTTGTCGGTATTCATTGATGTCGTGGGAGAGGGGGGGAGGGAGGGAGAGCGAGGAGAGAGAGAGGAGTGGAGGGTTGAAAATAAATGACACTATTTTCTCTTAGACTTTTTTCATTACTTGTCCCATTCCCCGCGGAGTGTTCAGGAGACGGAGGCGGCTCAAGGGCTGCTTATAAAGGAGAGACGGCAGGGTTAGTCAGCCGTGGTGTGTAGTACTGTTACTTATATGTTAGTGTTACCTGTGTGCTGCATCAACTCAACGATCCATCTTAAAAGAAGGGAAGATCAAGAAGCAGGTCCCCAAAATATCTCACTTATATAGGCTACTTCTTTACTTTTTTTATTCATGTATAATTGTGAACGTACTACCTACAAAGATGGATTACCTGTTTAGAAATACTTATATAGGTAATGAGGTGGGAAAAAAATACAGAGAGATCAGGGCCAGGAATCACTGCAATGAACAAGAACAATTGCATACGGTTGAAAAACAAATAAAGGTGGAAGGCATGATGAAGTTAATTAAAATCAAAGTGGCAATGGTCAGGGCCAAGGGTTATACCTCCTTGGTCGTGATAGTGATGCGGGAGGGAGGACGGCAGACAAGTGGCAGAGGGGAAATAACTAATTGAAACAGACCCAAGGGGAGGCTGCTCACCAGAAGATATAAAACAGAAAATAGATAGGACGTTCACAGCGAGACTGGACACTCGAGGGACAGGAAACTAATAAAGAAAAAAAAAAGAAAAAAAACGGAACGAGGTCCTTGTCGAGGAGAAAGTTAAGGAGTGAGTTAATAGTTTTTGGAAATTATAATAAAGAGCAGGATCAATAAAACTAATATAAGTATCTGAAATTAAGTTGTAGTTATTCAGCATAGTCAAATGTATGATGTAATTAGGTAAATTAATTAAAGGTTGGGACGAGGTCAAAGAACTGCCAGCAGAGTTAATAGCTACCAATAATGTAATCTGTAATTTAATCTCCTTCATTATTGCCTTTGCTCTTGTACGGCTAACGGGCGGCAGAGGCAGGATTGGCAGCCATGGGGAGCATACGCCTGGGGGAGCGTCGCTTCACTCACTCGCCGCCTCTACTCCAGCGGTTCTCTCGATCAAGCTTCGACGCAGCTGTCCTGTCCATCTCAAGTCTTTCCCAGCGGTCGTTCGACTTGACCCATCCATGAGTTACGTGGGCGTCCCCTTGCATGGTCTCCACTCAGGTTGTCTCGTACAAAAACAACCTTATGCGCAGGATCACCGTCTGGGAGGCGCGCCACGTGCCCATGTACTAAGTCGCGGCTGAATGGCCGACCAGGAATTGCCAGGTGAAAAGCCGCCTTCATGCTGGCAGAGGTAGTAGCCGTCAATAATGATATTTCTAATTCCATTTCCTTCAATATTTACCTATCTCCATAAAAATACACAAGGAGAGAATTAAAAGAAAAAGAAAGTGGGGTTGGTAGACTTGGTGGCGGCGACAACGGCGGGGTTGGCGGCCATGGCCCAGCGCTGCCATGGCGGCGTCGCGGGGAAGTGTGTGGAGCGTCTTCGAGGTGAAAACTTCCACGTCTTCCATCCGTCGCGACACCCACAGGAAGGACAGGCGCTCCTCCCCCGCCAGGTGCACCAGGTGAGTGCCCGGGCTAGATCAACAGAATATATTATGGTGATCTAGTGCCCGGGAACACACACCTGCCCGGGCGTCCCTGCAGGGCGAGTATCGGCCGCCTCGCGTGCTCGGAGCGGCGGCCTCTGTGGCGCTGCGAGCCGAGTGTCGGTCATGGCGCCACACGTGTTGGTGCGTCAGCCTCAGCACACACCTGTAGGCCCTGACGGTACAGCACCACCACACACCTGTAGGCCCTGACGGTACAGCACCACCACACACCTGTAGGCCCTGACGGTACAGCACCACCACACACCTGTAGGCCCTGACGGTACAGCACCACCACACACCTGTAGGCCCTGACGGTACAGCACCACCACACACCTGTAGGCCCTGACGGTACAGCACCACCACACACCTGTAGGCCCTTACGGTACAGCACCACCACACACCTGTAGGCCCTGACGGTACAGCACCACCACACACCTGTAGGCCCTGACGGTACAGCACCACCACACACCTGTAGGCCCTGACGGTACAGCACCACCACACACCTGTAGGCCCTGACGGTACAGCACCACCACACACCTGTAGGCCCTGACGCAGTGTTGCCAGATTATCGTATTCACCATATTGTATTCATCATTTGCAAGATTCAAACTCTAGTACCTACACAAATGACGATCGAAAATTGAAGTTAGCGTTAAAACTCTTATTTATTGATGTTTCTTTGCTTTTTGCTTTAGTTATCGGTCAGAACTACGAAAATGCAATGCGATGAGTACGATAATTTGGCAACGCTGCCCTGACGGTACAGCACCACCACACACCTGCGGGCCTTGGCGGTACAAATAACTGAGTCTCCTCTTTGGTGTGGAATTATTTAGGGGGGAGTCATGTTTCCCCTCATTCCCCTTACTTTCCTCTTTCCGTTCAATTACAGCCTCTCCTGTACCTGAACGAAAAGAGAAAAGTAAATATAATGAGAGGAGACATAACTCCCTCCTGCTAAATATTGACTATTTTTTCGCGTAGAAAAATTACGTTTCGCCTGTGGTGCTAGAAGGCTTTTTTGTTTGGCTCTTATGGTCGGCAATTATTATTTTTTCCGGTGTGATGTCAAGAGATTTCCCACCATCATGAGCTGTTCCCTGATATGCACATGTGGAATCTTTGTTTACAATAATTTCATTCACTGCTTTTGAGTTTTTTTGTGGCTTGTGATTAGGTTATTCATTATCTTATGGTTTGTCTTTTGTCTCCTCAGTTCAGGCTGAAATGTGCCTTATATGTCAGCTATTATTAGGCGTGTATCCATTGAACCTGACGGAGAATCAAAAAAGGACTTTTGAGGAGATAGGAGGAAAAAAGAGAAAATAGGAAAGCTTATTATATATAATCTAATAAAGAACTTGCTGCTGTGAATGAGCCGTTTGTAAATAAAACCTGGACAGCTTGCGCATGTTCAGATCAGGGAGGAAGACGCCACGTGCACCGGACATTCATAGAGCAGCACTACACACTGAGCCAAGGTTTAGGTGTAAAATGTAAGAGTGTGTGGCGGTACGCACCGTCATCTTGTATAACACACTTTGCTCCACTTCTTCCTTCCTTCCTCAGTTTCTTCCTTCTCTCTCTCCCTTCTCTTCTCTGCCTCCTTCTCCATTTATCTCCTTTCTTCGCAATCCTTTCATTTTCCACTTTTTCTTCACTCCTCAGTGCTCTGCAAACCTTTCTCACAGCCTCCAGGTTCCAGGAAGCGCAGTGAAACATGAGAGGTTTTCAAAACGCATACGCCGTGTTTAGAAATGGCAGTGTGTTTCTCATTTCTTTATGACTCACACATTTCATGACTATTTTCACCGTTGTTTTGATCTCTTCACTCTTATCTTTGGCTTTCCGGAAGGTTCAATTTTTTTTTGAATACATATACGTCAAGAGAAGAGCAGGTGGTTAAGTAGGAAACGAGATACCAGCGCGTCCATAACACCAGTCTGTACCCACTAAACAAGACCAAGACACCAGCTAGGTCAGCACTGCTTGAGATATACCACAGTCCACTCAGCTTCGCCATGCAGACAAAATGGCAGCTAGAACACACACGCACACACTGCAACAACTCTCAACCTGCGGAACAAGAACTAACATTTTTTCTCCTCCGTGCTGCACGCCACGCTTAACTAACCACATGGATGAGGCTTGCAAAGCTTTTAATAGTGTGTGTGGTAATGTGGTGCTTCTTTCAGCCTTTTCAGTTGTTATTCTGAGACTCTTCATCTGTTGCAGGACTGTACTTTGGTCCTAATGTTACCAAATTATTGCATTGACGATAGTAAAAACTGTCGTAACCGCACAAATAACGATTTCCAATTAAAGATATTGTTAAAACCGGTATTTATTGATGTTTTTTTTTGCAATTGTTATGAGGTGTGTGTGTGTGTGTGTGTGTGTGCAGTCTGGTAACGCGGGTGGGCCTTCTATGATCTATTGTTCTTTATTTTGCTTATCATGTACCGTGTGTCCTGCTGTCTATAAACTATCTATGTCTATATTTGTCTGTCTGTCTATTTCTGTTCATATCCTTATCTATCTATTTATTTATCCATCTATATACTCATCTATCCCTATTCATATTTATCAATCTACCTACCTATCTATCTATCTATCCATCTATCTGTCTATCTATCTATCTATCTATCTATCTATCTATCTATGTATCTTTCTATCTGCCTATTCAGTTATCTCTGTCTGTTTATCTATATATGTAAATGTGTGTATGCCCAAGTGTATGTATGAACGTGTGTGTGTGTGTGTGTGTGTGTGTGTGTGTGTGTAAACAAACGCTCGAGGCAGTTCCTAGCGCCCTCTGGAGGCTGTATCCTCTTGGGGTTACTTGAGGAGGAGGTATCTCTCTCTCTCTCTCTCTCTCTCTCTCTCTCTCTCTCTCTCTCTCTCTTGAAGGCGGCTGCAGGGAAATCAGACCGTGTTTTGTGTCTTGAGTCTGTCTGTCGGTCTTTCATAATGGCTGAGGAGGAGGAGGAGGAGGAGGAGGAAAAAGAAAAAGGAGGAATAGGAGGAGGAGGAAGAGGAGGAGGAGTCTGGGGAAGGAGGAGGAGGAGGAGGAGAAACGGATCGCAATGCTTTTCTCAGGGTTGAATTCTCTCTTTCTCTTTATTTTCTCCTTTTCCTTATTTATCATGTTCTTTTCTTGTTGTGTTCAGGTCATTTGCTTTATTATTACTATTATTACTACTATTACTATTATTATTACTACTATTACTATTACTATTACTACTATTACGATTTCTACAACTACTATTACGATTACTATTATTACTATTACGATTACTATTACTACTATTACGATTTCTACAACTACTATTACGATTACTATTACTACTATTACAATTTCTACAACTACTATTACGATTACTATTTTTTTTTTACAGCTAAGGAGACAGTTCAAGGGCGTAAAGAAAAAAAAAAAAAGCCCGCTACTAACTGCTCCTGAATATTAATTACTGAATATTAATTACTAGGTACTATTGCTACTACCAGCGCGTGAGGCTCCTTGTGCTCGTCCTAACACGCCGGGGAGGGACAGGTGAAGGTAACGGAGGTCCAGTCATTAAGGTAACACACGGGAAGGATTTTGATACCATATTCACTGAGCTTCATATTCTGGAACATTTCGGGGTCCACATAGGTAGTCACGTTTGGCAAGGCTTTCATAGAGGTTGTGTTAGTGTTTCCATGGGTAGTTTTGTGAGCCTAGTGTGATAGTTTGACAAGGCTTTTGGACCATGAATGCAGGGGTGTGGAGTCGGGAGTTAAAATTTTCCGACTCCGACTCCGACTCCGGGAAATTTTAAAGTTGCGACTCCGACTCCGACTCCGACTCCGACTTCGACTCCGACTCCGGGCTAAATTACTGATGTTATCTTCCGCACCACAAATTTTCGCTCACACGTCGAGATAAACAAATAAATGGTCACTCGCTTCCTCTTGGCTTTGATTGTAGTTTAGTGTGTGCTCTCTCTCTCTCTCTCTCTTCTATTTATCCATCTATATCTATGTATCTTTAACATTATCTCTGTCTATCCTCTATCTATGTCAATCGCGCTGTCTATTTATTTTTATCTATCTATTTTTAAACTTCTTTCATCTCTCTCTCTCTCTCTCTCTCTCCTCCGTCATGTGCTTTCTTCGGTTAATTAAAGTGTCCATAAAACTGCCCCATTTATATTCATGCTCATCAAAATTTTTAATGATACGCTCTTCATTTAGTCCGCGTCCTCCTCCTTCCTTCTTGTTCTTGTTGTTCTTCTTCTTCATGTTGTTCTTCTTCTTCATGTTGTTCTCCGCGTCAGTGTTCGCTCACATCCATATCTCTATTGGTTTGTTGTGTTCCTTTGATATTCTGTTTTCTTTCTTTTATTTCCTTCTTCCTTCTTTTCTTCCTTCTTTCTCCTTTTCTTTTTTCATTCTTTTATTATTTCTTTTCTTTTTTCTTTCAGTCATTCTTTCTTATTTTCCTGTTTATCTTCTTATTTTTCTTCTTCTTCTTCTTCTTCTTCTTCTTCTTCTTCTTCTTCTTCTTCTTCTTCTTTCATCACCAACAAGCTCTCCTACTCGTCTGTCGTTTTCCTCCTCCTCTTGCTCGTCCTCCTCCTCCTCCTCCTCCTCCTCCTCCTCCTCTTCCTCCTCCTCCTCCCCCTCCCCCCCTTCTTGCTCCAGCTTCCAAACAATGCAACAGCCATTATCATCTGCATTCTCTCCCTCCCTCTTCCCTCCCTCCTTTAGTTCCTTCCCTTCTCTTCCGTCCTTTCCTCCTTTCTTTCCTTCCGTCCGTTCGCTCTCGCCCTGCTGCCCGCTTTGTCCGACACACACACAGATCAAAGGCACCTGGCGGAACATTTAGTTGAGTACCTTTCCTGTTTTCTTCGCTCACCTGTGCAACTACTGATTATAGGGACAGGTGAGGTAAAGGAGGGAGAGTAGGAGGAAAGAAGGGAGGAGGAAGGAAAGAAGTAATGAGAAGGAAAGAAGATTTGAAGAAGTGTATGAGGAAGGAAAGGAAGTTGGAAAGTAGAAGTGAAGGAAAAGGAGGAAGAGAGGGAGGGAAGAGGAGACGAAAAGAGTAGGAATATATAGAATGGGAAAGGAGAAGAGAAAGGACGAGGAAAAGGGAAGGAAGGAAGACAGGGGTTAGGAAGAAATGGGAAAGGGAGATGAGAAGTGAAGGAAAGGGATTGAAATGACGAAAGATAATGTAAATAGAGAAAGAAGTGATTAGGTAAGAATGAAAAGAACATGGGAGAAAGATGGAAAATAGACATAACGTAGATAAGAGCAAAATGGAGCTGAAGTAGTTAAGAGGAAATAGAAGGAAACGGAGGAAATGAGAAGGTGGATTGGATAAAATGGGGAAAGAAAGAAAAAAAGATGGAAATTAAGATAGAGTAAAGGAAGGATATAAATGAAAGGAAAGGAGGGAAGGAGGGAAGTGGACGAAGGCAGAAAATCAAGGGCATACAAAAGAAAAGGAATAAGGAAAGAAGGAAGTAGAGGCAGAAGTCGGACGAAAAGCTTTAGAGATGGAATGAGAGAAATACAATGAGTGAAAAGAAGATTGATAAAGGGATGGTAAAGGAGATCATTTGAGAAGGAAGGGGAGAAGAGTAGGAAGGAAGGGAGGAAGGAAGGAAGGAGGGAAGGAAGGAAAAAAGAAGATAAACTGAAGGAAAGGGGAAAAAATAATAGAATATACATAGGAATACATAGGAAGAACAAACACCAGAAGACCTGGCGGTCTATGGCGAGGGTGTCTGTTTACTACCGCTACTACTAGTAATCTACGTGTGGTAAGACAGGATAGAATAGGTGAAGGCTCCTCCCCACCCACCTCTCCCTTCGGCAATGTGTCGGCAGGAAATAGTTAGAAGAGAACACCATGTGCCTTTAAGGAAGAAAGGGACATGGAAATTTTACAGTAAAGAGAGAAATGAGAGGAGATTACTACCCTTAACTTACGCTATTGGTGACCTGAGCTATGGGGGAAATTATTAAGTCGTCAGGTTGGCGCCGTGCTGCAGTGTGCCTGAAACATACGAAAAGGGTCAGTAAAATCTTATATCCCTCAAGTACTTATCCAATGAAGACTTGAAGCTATTGATACTCTGCGCTAACTAACCAGCACCACCACCACCATCATCATCACCACCATCATCATCACCACCACCACCACCACTACCACCACTACCACCACCACCATCATCAATTACGATATATCTTTTTTCATTTTCGATTCATCTGTTTGTTAAAAAAATTCGCTGTCTATTTTTTTCTGTTTTCTCTTTCGTTTATTTTTAATTTTTTCGTTTTTTGACCATTTTTTCTTTCGTTTATTTCTGTTTGTTTAAGTTTTTCGTTTTTTTTACCTCTGTTTTTTTCTTTCGTTATTTGTTTGTTTATTTTTTTTTTACTTTGTTTTCTTTCGTTTATTTGTTTATTTTTTTCGCTGTTTTGTTACCTATGTTTTTTCTTTCGTTTATTTTTGTTTGTATAAGTTTTTCGTAGTTTTTTCTGTTTGTGTTACTTTATTTTTGTCTCTCGCTGTTTCTTTAATCATTTAACTATTTTTCTTTTTTTTTTTTTTTTTTTTTTTAGTTTTATCCGTTCTTTCATTTTTTTCGTTGCCTGCTTCTTTATCTTTTTTTTTCTGTATGATAATTTTTTTGGGTGTTTTGAGGAAATTTTCAAACTTCTTTTTATTGTTTGTGTTTTGTCTTGGATCCATGTTGGGGGAAGGCTCCAAATTGTTGCTTTATTCGAAAACTTAAAGGGCGGTGTGCTGTCAACTCTCTCTCTCTCTCTCTCTCTCTCTCTCTCTCTCTCTCTCTCTCTCTCTCGACCACTCATCTTTAGCCCTCCCCACTCCAACAGAATGACACTGTTAGCCGGGTCTGTCTGTTTGTCTGTCTATCTGTCTGTCTGTCTGTCTTATCCTCTCTCTATCTTCCTCCATTCTGACCTCTCCTTCCATCCATTCTCCTTACATACATACATACATACATACAGACAGACAGACAGACGGACAGACAGAGAAACCGACATATTTAAAAAACTTGATTAATTTTATTTTTACCTGAGAGAGAGAGAGAGAGAGAGAGAGATTTTTTTTTTACAACTCAAGCACACACACAAAAAAAAAAAAAACTAATAAAAAAAGCCCGCTAATCGCTGCTCCCATAAAAGAATCAGAAGAGGTGGCCAAAAGCAAGGTCAAATTCGGGAGGAGAGGTGTTCTGATACCCTCCTCTTGAAAGAGTTCAAGTCGTAGGCAGGAGGAAATACAGATGAAGGAAGATTGTTCCAGAGTTTACCAGCGTGAGGGATGAAAGAGTGAAGATGCTGGTTAACTCTTGCATGAGGGGTTTGGACAGTATAGGGATGAGCATGAGTAGAAAGTCGTGTGCAGCGGGGCCGCGGGAGGGGGGGAGGCATGCAGTTAGCAAGTTCAGAAGAGCAGTCAGCGTGGAAATATCGATAGAAGATAGAGAGGCAACATCGCGGCGGAATTTAAGAGGTAGAAGACTATCAGTATGAGGAGAGCTGATGAGACGAAGAGCCTTAGCCTCCGCTCTGTCCAGAAGAGCTGTGTGGGTGGAGCCCCCCAACACGTGAGATGCATACTCCATACGAGGGCGGACAAGGCCCCTGTATATGGATAGCAACTGCGCGGGGGAGAAGAACTGGCGGAGACGATACAGAACGCCCAACCTCGAGGAAGCTGATTTAGCGAGAGAGGAGATATGAAGTTTCCAGTTGAGATTTTGAGTTAAGGATAGACCGAGTATGTTTAGTGTTGAAGAAGGTGGCAGCTGAGTGTTGTCGAAGAATAGGGGATAGGTGTTTGGAAGATTGTGTCGAGTTGATAGGTGGAGAAATTGAGTTTTTGAGGCATTGAAGGACACAAGGTTCCTTCTGCCCCAGTCGGAAATGATAGCAAGGTCTGAGGTTAAGCGTTCTGCAGCCTCCAGTCTGGAGTTGTGTACTTCCTGTTTTGATGGTCTTCTATTGAAAGAAGTTGAATAATGCAGAATGGAGTCGTCGGCGTATGAGTGGACAGGACAGTTTGTTATGGAAAGATCATTGATGAATAACAGGAAGAGAGTGGGTGATAGGACAGAGCCCTTCCCCTACTCTTCCATATCTTCCCTTCCCTTTCCCTTCCCATCCTATTCCTTCTTCCTTTCCCTTCCCCTTTCCCCTCTCTTTCACGCGTCTTCCCTTCTCTTCCATTCCCTCCCTTCAATTTTCTTCTCCCTTATTCTTCCTTAATCCCCCTTCCCTTTCCTTTCCCATCCCCTCCCTTCTTCCTCTCCCTTCCCCATCCATCCCTTCCCCTTTTCCCCTTCTTTGACGCTTCTTCCTTCTTCTTCCATCGTCTCCCTTTCAACTTTTCTTCTCCCTTTCTCCTCTTCTTCCATCCCTTTCCATTCACTTTCCCTTCCATCTCTTCCCTCTACCATAACCCCCTTTGCCTTTCCCTTCCCATCTTCTCCCTTCTTCCTTTCCCTTTCTCTTCCATTCCTCCCTCTGAACTTTCTTCCTCTCTTCTCATCTCCTCTTCCTCTTTCATCCCTTCCTTGTTCTTTTCTCTCTCCCTTTCTGTTCCATTCCCTCCCCTTTCCTTTCCATTTCTTTTCTCTCCCTTTCCGCCTTTCCTTTTATCCATCATCCTTTTGTTTGCTTCCCTCTACTTTTCCTCCCTTCCTTTTCCCTTTCTCTCCCATTCTCCTTTCCCTTTCCGCCTTCTCTTCCTCCCTTCTCCTCTCCTTTCTTCCTTATCTCTTCCCCTCGTCTTTCTCTTCACTTGCCTTTTCTTTCATTCTTTTCATGTAATTCTCTTGTTCTGTTGCATTTTCTTCTTCTTTTTCTCCTTTTTCTTTTTCTTCTTTTTCTTCTTTTTCTTCTCCTTTTTCTTCTCCTTCTTTTCTTCTCATTCATTTTTTACACTTTTTTCTCTTCGTTTTGTTTTTTGTTTTACTTCCAAGGTTTCGTTCTCCTCCTCTTCCTCCTCCTCCTCCTTCTCTTCCTCTTCCTCCTCCTTCTCCTTCTCTTCCTCTTCCTCCTCCTCCTCTTGATCGACACTTTGCTGCATCGGGAGTGAACTGAACGTATCCAAGAGTAGGTACACAAGTGCTTTAATCGTTCCCGCAAGCCACTCCTTGGCTGACGGATTAATTAAATCACTGAAAGCAGGCAGCCATGTAATGAGCCAACAGTCTTTCTGCTGCCTGCTCGTCCATGTTTCCTCCTCCTCCTCCTCCTCCTCCTCCTGTTTCTTGTTTATTTTTCCTATTTTTTTCCCTCGTCTTCCTCTTTTTCTGGTCAGTCTTCTCCCTCCCTCCCTCCCTCCCCTCCTCCTCCTCCTCCTCCTCCTCCTTCCCCCCCCTTTTATTATGGTTACCCACGGCCACGTCGACGGTAAATAAACGAAAAACGGGAAGCGCATAGAAAACGAAGTCACGGTTGCTTGGTTACGGTCTCTCTCTCTCTCTCTCTCTCTCTCTCTCTCTCTCTCTCTCTCTCGTGGATGGAGACTTGATGGAAGGAAAGAAGTAGATGGATGGATGATGGTGGTGGTGATGATGGTGATGGTGATGGTGATGGTGACGGTGGTGGTGATGGTGATGGTGACGGTGGTGGTGGTGGTGGTGGTGGTGGTGATGGTGGTGATGATGATGGTGTTGATGATGTTGATGGTGGTGGTGTTGATGGTGATGATGTTTTTATTGTTATTATTGGTGTTGATGGTGGTGGTGTTGGTGGTAGTGGTGAGGGTGATGATGGGGGTGGTGATGGAATGTGTATCCGTTCTGTGGTTTGAGAGAGAGAGAGAGAGGTATATTACACGAACTTTCTCCTGCCTGTTTATGAAGGATATTTTTGACCGAGTTCCATGTTACGTCCTTTTAACCTGTATGTGTGTGTGTGTGTGTGTGTGTGTGTGTGTGTGTGTGTGTGTGTGTGTTATTTCTCGAGATGGATGGGGAAGGAAAGAAAAACAACCAGATGACTCTTCGTCCTCCTCCTCCTCCTCTTCTTCTTCTTCTTCTTCTTCTTCCTCTTCCTTGCAAAACAGACCACTCATCTCTTCATTTGGTTAATTACGTGCGATGCAAAATATTGGAGGGGACAGATGTGTGTGTGTGTGTGTGTGTGTGTGTGTGTGTGTGTGTGTGTGTGTATGTGTGTGTGTGTGTGTGTATTAATCGTAATCTCTCTCTCTCTCTCTCTCTGTCTTCTTGCTTCTTTTTCTTCCTTCATCCCCAATATTCTTGACTAGTCTTCATTTTCTTCCCCTTTTTTCCTTACTCTCCTCTCTCCCCTTTCTTTATTCCTTTTCCTCTTTAATACTGTCTTTTGTCCTCTTCTCTTCTTTCTCTTCTAAATCTCTCCTCCTTTCTCCCCCTTTTCTCTCCTTTCTTCCCTTTCCTTCTTTTCTTTGCTCTTTTCTCATTTCTTCCATTTTTCCCTCCTCATTTTCTTCCCTTTCCTCTCTTATGTTTCTCTCCTTTCTCCTCTTTCCTTCTCTTCTTTCTTGCCCTTTTCTCATTTCTCCCATTTTCCCCTTCTCATTTTCTTCCATTTCCTCTCCTATAGTATTCCTTTTTTCCTTCCATTTCCTCATTTTTGTCTTCATTTTCCTCCTCTTTCCTTTCCTACTCCGTTTCTCTTTCTTTTTCCTTTCCCATTCTTCTTTTCCTCCTCCTCCCTTTTCTTCCTCTTCCTCTTCAACCTTTTTATTCTACTTCTATTCCTTTATTCCATTTTCTTCCTCTTTCTTTCATATTTTCCTCCATTTCCTCCATTTTCTTCCTCATAATTTTCTCTCCTTTCTTTTCTTTCATTTATTTTCTTAATTTTCTCCGTTTACTTCATTTCATTCCTCCTCTTCTCATCTTCCTCTCCCCTTTTGTCTTCTTATTTTCTCTATTGTCTTCCTTTTCCTTTCCCTATTCTTTCTCTCCTTCCTCCTCCTCCTTCCCTTCTCTTCATCTTCTTCATCCCTAATCTTCCTATTTTGATTCTCTTTTCTTCCTCTTTCCCATTTTCATTGTTTTACTTTTTCTTCTCTTCCTATTCTTTTTTTCTTCTCTTCATTTTCTTCACATAATCCTCCCTTTTCCTCTTCCTTGTTGCTTCTCTCCCTTTCCTTCCTATACCCCTCCGTTTTCTTTTATATTCGCTTTCCTTTACTCTTCCTTTTCTTCTTCCGTCACTTTTATTCCCATTTTTCCTTCCTCTTCCTCTTCCTTCACTTCCTTTTCTTCCTTTAATCCTCCCCTTTCCTCTTTCTTTTCTTCTTCCTTCTCTTTTCTTCCCATTTTTCCTTACTCTTCCTCTTCACATCCTTTTCTTCCTTAATCCTCCTCTTTCTCTCTTCCTTCTCTTTCATTTTCTTCTTCTAATCTTCTTCTTTTTCATCTCTTTCTTCCCCTCTCTTTAAATCTCCTCCTCTCCTTCTCTTCCTCCTTTTCCCTTTCTTTCTTCTTTTATCACACCTCTTGTCTTCCTTCTTCCTCTTCCCTTTTCTTCTTTTCTCTCTCCTCTGATTCCCTTTCCCTGTCTTCCTTCGCCTCCTATAATCCTCCTTTCTCTTCCTTCTCTACCTCCTTCTCTCCATCTTTTTTTCTTCTTTATCCCACCTCTTGTCTTCCCTCTCTTCCTCTTCCTTTTCTTCCTTTCTCTCCCCTAATTTCCTTGCCCTGTCTTCCTTCGCCTTCCTTTATCCTCTCCTTCTTTCTCTTCCTTCTTTACCTCCTTTCCATTTTTTCTTCTTTATCCCACCCTTTGTTTTCCCTATCTTCCTCCTCCTTTTCTTCCTTTCCCTCCCTTGATTCCCCTTCTCTGTCTTCCTTCGCCTCCTATAATCCTCCTTTCTCCTTTCCTTCTTTACTTCCTTCTCTCCATCCCATTCTTCCTCTTCTATTCCTCCTTCTTTTCTCTCTTCCTTCCCCTCCTTTAATCATCTTCCTTCTCTTCCTCTTTTTCCTCGTGTTCTCTCCTTCTTCCTTTCTTCTTCTTTCTCTTTCCTGTCTTCTTCTTCCTTGTTCTAGATAACGAAAGACGGAGACAAGATAAAGGATAACAAAACATAAACAAAACAAGAAAGACAAACAGACGTACAGAAGCAAGGAAGGAAAACACACACACACACACACACACACACACACACACACACACACACACAGGAAGCAAAACAAACAACATGCAGCACTATCCTTCTCCTCCTCCTCCTCCTCCTCCTCCTCCTCCTCCTCCTCCACCAAAATTAATGTGGAAGGGAAATTACAAGCTGGAAAAAGCAACTCACCACATCATACTCTCTCTCTCTCTCTCTCTCTCTCTCTGGTGTATTGTTTCATATTGTTCTCTTTTGTAGTTTTTCTTTTCTTTTTAATTTTCTTTTTCCTTTCTTATTTATTTATTTTCCTTATATAATTTCTTTTCCTGTTAAGATTTTTTTCCGTCTTTCTTTGTTTCCTTATATTCTTTTTCCTTATTTTTCATCTCTCTTAAATGTTGAAATTGCAAACCATACAAGTCCACAATTTTTCCCAATAACTGGATGTGTTGTTATATATAGTTGTTGTTGTTGTTGTTGATACATAGTTTGTTTATCGACCTCTTTATTTAATTTCTTTATTTCTTATTTCCTCATTTCTGTCGTATATTCGAATTCAAATTTTGTATTAAATTAATCTTTACTTCTTATTTTTAATCCTGTTCGTCTCGCGTCGCGCCGTCGCAGATCTGTCGCGTCCGTCCGTCGCGTCGTGAAGGTTTGGGGTTTGAATATTCTTGAAAGTTGCGATGGTGAAAACAGCCGTAATTACCGGTGCTTTATTAGACTTGTTTACATTTATTTTACTGGGGCCGAACTGCGCGGGATAGACAGACAGAGACACAGACAGACAAACAGACAGACAGAGACAGACAGACAGACAGTGGCTGAGTGGTTATGTGTTGCTGGCGCGGCGTTCATGAGGACTCTGGGTTTGAGTCCTCCTGCTGCCACAAGCTGGATTTTTCAGTCACTGCCGAGTGTCTAAGATCACTCCACATGCTGTCCTGAAGACCACCCATCACGTACTCTAGATTCTCTCTAGCAGTGGTTTCTTAACCTTAACGGTGCTGAACCCCAACGAAAAATCTGCACAGTAGCTGAACCCCTCAAGTATGAAGAAAAAACACACAAGAAGAAAAATTGCAAGTAAGTTCAAATTGCTTCTTGGATAATACAAAGAATGATTCCATTTTACAAAGAAAAAATCTGAAAGAAAATTTGTAAAATTGCAAATTTTTTTCTGAGGGTTTTGCCAAACCCTGGGGTCTGGTCCTGGGGTCTTAAGAACCACTGCTCTAGAAAGAGGATCAATGATGGCTCCAGGGCAGTACGAATCCAAGCAAGATAGTGCCAGTATAAAACACTTGCCAGTGCCATACCGGCTGAATTACTGCCTCACTAAGATAGCCTACTGGCGCTATAGGCCGAAATGTAAAGACAGACAGACAGACAGACGGACAGAAAGACAGGTAAATACAGATTAGAATGAGAGAAAGAAAACAGAAAAACAGACAGACAGTAAGGTGAACAGACTGAAGTAAGGTGGTGGACATCTGGTCTCTCTCTCTCTCTCTCTCCAACATCCGACAGATACTTTGTCCCTTCCTTCCTCTATCCTTCCTTCTTCTCTCTCTCTCTCTCTCTCTCTCTCTCTCTCTCTCTCTCTCTCTCTCTGCTTTTTGTCATCATTGTCACACACACACACACACACACACACACACACACACACACACACACAGAGGTTATTCATGTATGTATCCTGGTGTTTACTTGAGACGCCCCCTGTGTGTGTGTGTGTGTGTTTTAATGTAGGAAAAGCGGGGTTCAGTCACACACACACACACACACACACACACACACACACCCTCACCCCCCACAAACACAACCTCCCCCATCCCCTTCCCCCCCTCCCTCCCCCCTTCCCCCCTACACACAGCAGCCACTGAGCCACCATCCTCATCTCAGGCCTCAGTAGTGACCCAGGCATCGCAGGGGAGACACACGCGCCCCTCACCTCCGCTAACCCAGTGCACACGCCCCCGTAACACGCCCCCGCCCCCCGCGCGCCCCCCTCGGCAGCACACCCACGCCTCCAGGGGCACTGAGGACCCCCTGAGGAGCCTCTCCACGCACTGGCACTGGGAGATACTCCTGCCTCGCCACCACTGTCACTGGGTTGCTTCTCCCTCTTCAAGTATTGGTAGTTTGTTAGGTTTAGACCAGTTATCCCTACTTCAGTATTTATTGCTACTACTACTACTACTACTACTACTACTACTACTACTACTACTACTACTACTACTACTACTACTACTACTACTGTTACTAACTTACACTAACTATTATTTCTGTCCGTCTGTTTGTTTGTTCCCCCACTGGAAATAGGCTTGATTATCAACAAAGTTTCTCTCTCTCTCTCTCTCTCTGGTACTCTTGAATATTGATAAGGTACACAAACCCAGACTCTCTCACACACACGCCCCCCCCAACACACACACACACACAAATCCTCACTCACACAGGGAGGCAGTGGCTGAGTGGTTAGCGTGCGGACGCGGCGTCCAGGATGACCCGGGTTCGCGTCCCGCCCGCTGCCACAAGATGGGATTTTTCAGTCATCGTCGAGTGGCTGAAGGCCTGTTTCACACGAGGCCACCGGTGGCCGCCACCGCTGGCCGCCACTAGTTACATCCCATATTTTTCAATGGCTCCCTTCGGACGAGGCCACTGCGGTTGCCCGGTGGTGCAACCGGGCTTGACGGTGGCTCGCTCTCGCAGCTAGTGACTACCACTTGCTGTAAAACAATGTTGCCAATGGGAGCTTCCATACGGAGCCACCGGTGGCTGCCGCTTTGGCCTAGTAGAAGTTCAGGTGTGTGAAATACAGTGTTGATAAATGTGGTCTGTACCGTATTTTCATACCTGTGGAACGATGTTTTGAGGTCAGTCAGCCAGGTCAGGTGAAGAATGCGTTGAGGCTGGGATGCTTGAGATGACTAAGGAGTGTTTATATCGGTCCCTGTGAGTCGCTCCTCGTGAGGCTGAGCAGCTCCTCAAACGAAGGCTTGCTCATACTAAATAAAATAAAATAAAATCTTCGCGTCGGCACATAAATTACTGTCAAGTGTATGATGCAAACCACTGTCCTGCCTAGATAATGATATATCATGGACTTGCTCTCTTCTTCATGATGGGTGTCTCTTCTTTTTCTTGGCCAGCAAAGCAAAGAGAAGAAGCTTTTCGTTTGACGCCATTCTTGTGGATGACAGGCATGGGAGGGAACATCACGAGTCAGTGGTGCTCACTATTTTTTTTTTATATAATTGCTTGCAGTTTCCCGGCCACTTCACACTGGGGTAACCAGTGGCGGTAACCAGTGACGGCCACCGGTGGCCTCGTGTGAAAGAGGCCTGAAAATCACCTATCAACCCGGACTCTAGATTCTCTCTGAAAAATAAATGCTCGGGGGGCATAATGAGCCAAGCAAGATGGCGCCACTATAAACACTTGCCTGCTCCGTAACGGGCTGGGGCTGACCACCAGGCACCACCAGGAAGACTACCCACCCATAAGCGAATCGTAAAAAAGAATTAAACACACACACACACACACACACACACACACACACACACACACACACACACACACACACACACTTATCATCTGTGTACACTTTCCCTTCCTCTATAAATAAAATCGAAAAAGTTTTAGAGAGGTAAAATGAGTTATAGGCAGTCTCCGTTAGAGAGTTTCTTTTCCTTCCCATAATCTTTTTTCTTTACCCCTCTGATCTTCTCTTCTTCCCTCCCTTCTTCCTCCTTCCCTCTCCCCCTCCCTCCCTCCCCCCTCCCTTCCCTCTTCCTCTCCCCCCTCCCTTACTCAATGTCTTATTTCCTCAGTTTATACCTTTCCTCTTCCCCTTTCCCTTTCTCCCTCCCTCCCCTCCTCCATCTTTTCTCCTCCATCCATCTCCTCTCCCTTCCTCTCCTCTGAATTCTTTCCTCCTCTCTCCTTTACCTCTTCCATTCTTCTTCCTCTCCCTTTTTTCCTCTCCCTCTCTCTCTCTCTCTCTCTCTTTACAGCCTCTCTTAAACCGGTCATTCCTTCCCTCTTCTTCCCTCCCCGTTTCCCTCCCTCCCTTCCTTTTCTCCCTCCGTCCCTTCCTCCCCTTTCCTCTCCTTTCCCTCTCCTCCCTTTCCTCTATTTCATATTCTTTCCTTCCCATTTCATCTATTTGCTTTCTCTCTCTTCTCTTCCCTCCTTTCCCTTCCCTTTCTTTTCCTTCCCTTCCCTTCCCTTCGCTCCCTTTTGATACCCTTCCATTTTCTTCCCTTCCCTTCCCTTCCTTCCCATTCCCTTCTTGTCCCTATTATTCTCATACCTTTTCATCTCTTCCCTTCCTTCCCCTTCCCTTTCCCTATCTTTCCCTTCCCTTTCATTACCCTTCACTTCACTTCCCTTTATTTCCCATCTATTCCCTTCGCTTCCCCTCCCATTTTTCCCTTCCCTTCCCTCCCTTTCCTTTCCCTTCCTATTTTTCCCTTCCCTCCCTTTCCTTTCCTTCTTCCTTTCCTTCCCTTTCGTCCCTCCATTCTTCCTTTTTTCACTTCTGCTCTTCCTTCTTTTCTTCCTTCCTGTCCTTCCTTTCTTTCCTTCCCATCCCTTTTCATTTTTCCTTTCCCTTCCCTTACTTCCCTCCCCTTTCCATCTCTCCCCTTCCCTTTCCATCTCTCCCCTTCCCTTCCCCTTCCCTCCCTTCCATTCCCATCCCTTCCCTCTCCTTCTTTTCCCTTCCGTTCCTTTCCGTTCATTCCCCCTTTTCCCCTTCCCTCCATTTCCTCCCTTCCCTTCCCATCCCTCCTCTTCCCTTCCCTTCCCTTCCCTTCCCTTCCCTTCTCTTCCCTTCCCTTATTTTCACTTCTACTCTTCCATCTTTTCCTTTCTCTTCTTCCTTCCTTCCCTTCTTATATTTTCCCTTTCCATCATTTCCCTTCCATCCCTTCCCTCCTTTCTCTTCCCTATCGTCCCTCCTTCCTTATAACTCCATCTACACACGACTGTAAAAGAGATTTCTTTGTGTGTGTGTGTGTGTGTGTGTGTGTGTGTGTGCAGGATAAAAAGTTTGTATTTTCCCTCTATTTTCTCTCCTCTTCCCTCCCTCTCCCTATCTCTCCCTCTCTTTCCCTCCCTCTCTCTCTTCCCTCCTTCCCTCCCTCCCTTCCTCCGTCCCTCCCTTTTCCTTCCCTCTCTCTGTGTATTCTGTTTTGTGGGCGAGATTAACTTTTAGAGTGAGAGAGAGAGAGAGAGAGAGAGAGAGAGAGAGAGAGATTAAAGCCACGGAAAAGCAGGTTACTAACGGCTTAATTTAAAAGCTTAATGAAATCTGTAAATAATATATAATAGTAAGAGAGTTGTAGTACGTGTGCGTAAATAGTAACACACACACTTCAAAGTCTTCACACACACACACACACACACACACACACACACACGAAAACACTTGAAACAAACAAAATTCGTACCCTTCTCTCTCTCTCTCTCTCTCTCTCTCTCTCTCTCTCTCTCTCTCTCTCTCTCTCTCTCTCTCTCTCTCTCTCTCATTGTCAGGGACACATTAATATCGCAGAACAATTTCAGATCAATAAAACTCTTTTGTCCATATTTACAGATGATTAACAGGCGTGTGTATGTGTGTGTGTGTGAGAGAGAGAGAAGTATAATGTGTTAATTAAGGGAAAATTAAATATCTTGCTCTTCACTATGGAGGAGGAGGAGGAGGAGGAGAAGAAAAAAAAAGAAGAAGAATGAGAAGGAGAAGACGGAGGAGGTAGAGAAGGGAGATTATTATTGCTGTTGTTGTTGTTGGTATTATTATTATTATTATTATTATTATTATTATTATTATTATTATTATTATTATTATTATTTATTTTTATTGTTGCTGAGTTAAGTTCAGGTTGTGTGTAAAGATTAATTGGATTCTAGTTGTTAAAGGTTATGTTTTATTTCATTCTCATTCGTTACGTTTTCTCCACATTTTTTTTGTTTTTGTTTCCGTTCTTTTGATTGCGGGAATAATTATCCATTGTGTGGCGCTCGGCTGTCATTGTCCGCGTGTCATTGTTTTTGTGGCGGGCTGGTGTTGTTGTTGTTGTTGGTGTTTTTGGTCATTGTTGATTTTGCTGTTATTGCATCTCTTGTCTTCTTCCTGTTTTGGTTTTGCTCCTTATTTCTCTTGTTATTGTTGTTGTGTTTCTTTTTTTTATCTTTTCTTTTTTTTTCTTCTTCGTCTTTTTCTTTTTTCTTCATGTTCATCTCGTTCTTGTTCTTGTTCTTTCTCTTAATTTTTTTTCTATGTCTTCTTTTTCTCTTTTTTTTCTTCTGCTTTATCTTCTTGTTCCTCTTTTCCTTACTGCTTTTTCTTCTTGTTCCACTTTTTTTTAGTATTTTTGGCAGCAGCATCACATTTTTGGGAAAGTTTTGAACTGGATCAGGAAGCAAAAAGTGCAAATCAATAGTAAAAGATCTGACTGGAACTGTGTTACGAGTAGGGTCCCACAGGGGTCGGTATTGGGTCCACTGTTATTTATCATTTATATCAACTACTTTGAAACGGGAATTAGTAGTGATTTTAGTAAGTTCGCAGATGTCGGATCAGGACGCTAGTATTCTCCAGGATGAACTAGACAGATTGTATGACTGGGCGGGAAGTGTCAGATGGAGTCCAGTGTCGAGAAGTGCAGTATTCTGAGTGTAGGTAGGAACAACCCCTCACATAACTATTGCTTAAATGACACTTCCATAAGCATTCATGCTAGAAATCGTGCAAACAGGGTACTGGGATTTATTTCAAGGAGCGTAAGCATCATCATTGTAATTTTTATCCTTTCTTTCGCTATTGTTGCCCTACTTCTACTACTACTACTACTACTACTACTACTACTACTACTTCTATACGATGGAGCCCTCACTCTCTGCCCGTCTATGTTCGGCCTATAAGTCACCAACCCCTGCGCCGGAATAGATTAAAGCCATAAATACTACCCATTGAGTTGAGGTCGGCTGAGAGGCGGTGGGTGGGTCTCATTTTTAGACCCTCCGAATGGGCGAGTTATAGAACGGTAGACGACGCAGAAAGAGGCTCGAATACTGGCCGAGGTAATTTGTTGTTGTTGTTGGTGGTGGTGCTGGTGGTGGTGGTGGTTTTGTTATGTTAGTGGTGTTGGTGTTTGTGTTGGTGGTGTTGGTGTTCTTCTTTATCTTCTTCTTTATCTTCTTTTTCTTCTTCTTCTTCTTCTTTATCTTCTTCTTCTTCTTTTTCTTCTTCTTCTTCTTCTTCTTCTTCTTCTTCTTCTTCTTCTTCTTTATCTACCTTATCTTCTTCTTCTTCTTCTTCTTCTTCTTCTTCTTCTTCTTCTTTATCTTCTTCTTCTTCTTCTTCTTCTTCTTACTCTTATTATTATTATTCTTATTCTTATTCTTATTATCATTATCATCATTATCATTATTATTATTATTATTATTATTATTATTATTATTATTATTATTATTATTATTATTATTACTCGTGTTTTTTATTGTTGTTATTGTTGTGGTCGTGGTCGTCACAGTTCACGACCACCGCCTCGCCGCGCCCTTCACGCCGCCCGCCCGTCCGCCGCCCGTCACCCTAACGGTCGTGCGGGACGCGGTTATGTTCCTGGAAGTTCCTCGTCTTCTTGGTTGTTTGCTTAGGTTTTAGTCTCCGTTTATGTCCTACTTTGTTTATTGCTATTCATTGCAGTGTAAATTTTTATTTCACCTATTTTTTTTTACTTAATTCATTATTTTTTATTCGTTTTTCTTTTCTTTTTTAGTTCATTATGTCGGTCGTTGTATGGAGTTAGTGAATGGCTGAGTTGGTTGGTTAGTTAATTAGTTACTTTGATACCAACTAGTGTGTTTGTTACTTAGCGAGCTAGTAAGTTATCAGTAATAATAATGAAAAGCATAACAGGAAAGTTAGATTTTTTATGAAAAAGACTTTTGGAAACAAGATAATAAAAAAAACTAGCCTCTTAGTATATAATTTCAATACATTCATTGGTTCTATTTAATGATATTCAGGAACCTTAACTGTATCGTAGGCATGTTTGGCTTACACACATGATCAGCAGCACCTGTTCACACACACCTTACATGATGCCACTAAACCTTTTTATAACCAGTAACCAGTATGCAGGGAAACAAATGCAGCAGCAGTGGTCCAGGCATTTATTTTACATAATCTAAAATATTAATGATAAAGGAATAATATCGAGAGCGTGTATTGTGATGACAGTTGTAAATAATGCTCGGTGCTGCGTTTGTTGAGCTGCGGTGTTGACGCCGGGCTCGTTAAAGAGGACCTCACAAACTATTAGCTTACATGATGAACCAAATTATATATGCCAGCCCTTCTGTCTGTATATCTACCTGTCTATCCATCTATCTATTATATCTGCCTGTCTGTATCAATTTAACTAGGTTTGCACACACACACACACACACACACACACAGATATATATATATATATATATATATATATATATATATATATATATATATATATATATATATATATACATTGCATTACCGAAGTATGTATCAGCAACAGCGTAAAGTAACAGTCCGTGTGTACGCATTTCGGATCCGTAGTCGCTGTAAACGTGTCCATACACGTTGAGCCAGGCCGGCAGGAACAGTTGATCTTAGTTAGTGGTCGCGATGGCGGGCCTAAAGATGACGGGTGTCTTACGCGGCTTTGATCGGCGGCTTGCGGACGCGTCAGATCAGTGTCAGCGGCGGAGTTGTGTAACCTACGTAGCTGTCCCGTGTACGGAGCTGTCCTCGTTTTGTTTACAGACAAAAGGCGGACCCGTACATACACGGATCTGGTCGCGTGTATAGGGATGACCCACCAGTATTTTCAAGCACTGAAGGGCTTATTGTTTTCTTCTTTCATAGGAGAAACACTCATGAAGGGAAATGAAGGGCCAATAATAGGCTTTGTGCCGCGATTCAGAGCTAAAGTTACGGGAAATAGCACCGTGATAATTTCTAAACAAAACTATCTTGACTTCTTTGGCTGCTGGTAAGGTTTGGTGGATAATGTCCATTCAACAAGAGATACATACTGTGAAGGGCCGCGTCATCCCTAAGTTTGGCCAGTGTTTGCCGTAAACCTGCAGCCGTGTTATCGGGGACGCCTGCGTGCAGCTTGTTTTCCAACAAGTCTTTGTTTGTAAACATTCGCTTCTGAGCATGCGCAATTCGAGTGAGGACAGCTCCGTACAAGGGGACAGCTATGTACACAATACCGGGGCTTGACGTTGTTAGTGACGCCGCAGCGGGAGGGGGGGTGGGGGTGCCGCTCGCTGTTCGCATAGATGAAGGAGGCTCCCAACTGGTTTGTGAGCGCGACGCATGAACACAAACAGGTTGGCGTCAAGATACGTTTCAAGACCCAAGAGTCACGGAACAAGGCGAACCCTGTGTACAGACAAGAGTTACGTGGCCCGCCGCTGCCTTGTCTGGAGCACCGCCGGCCGGGTGACGACACAAGGATCAATCTGGACGTCTCGCTGAAGTTACAGTCTCATTTTATTCTCTAATACAGTGGTTCCCAATGAAGGGTTCATGGGGTCCATGGAAGAATTTCAGTGGGTCCATAGTCTGCTGAACAATACATTCATAAATTTCATATAAATAGGCCTACAGCTTAATCAGCATATCAATGTAAGGCATTTTATATGAATGTATTCCTTTTTTGCAGAAAAAATCTATTAATTCTGCACATGGTCCACAGGTGAAAGAGTTTCTGGCAAATGGGGAACGGGACAAAAAGGGCTGAGAACCACCGCTCCAATATATTAACCCCCCAATCAGAACGGGACAAAAAGGTTGAGAACCACCGCTCCAATATATTAATCCCCCAATCAGAACGGGACAAAAGGGTTGAGAACCACCGCTCCAATATATCAATCCCCCAATCAGAACGGGACAAAAAGGGCTGAGAACCACCGCTCCAATATATTAATCCCCCAATCAGAACGGTACAAAAGGGTTGAGAACCACCGCTCCAATATATTAACCCCCCAATCAGAACGGGACAAAAAGGTTGAGAACCACCGCTCCAATATATTAATCCCCCAATCAGAACGGGACAAAAAGGTTGAGAACCACCGCTCCAATATATCAATCCCCAATCAGAACGGGACAAAAAGGCTGAGAACCACCGCTCCAATATATTAACCCCCAATCAGAACGGGACAAAACTGGTTGAGAACCACCGCTCCAATATATTAACCCCCCAATCAGAACGGGACAAAAAGGGCTGAGAACCACCGCTCCAATATATTAACCCCCAATCAGAACAGGACAAAGGGTTGAGAACCACCGCTCCAATATATCAATCCCCCAATCAGAACGGGACAAAAGGGTTGAGAACCACCGCTCCAATATATCAATCCCCCAATCAGAACGGGACAAAAAGGGCTGAGAACCACCGCTCCAATATATTAACCCCCCAATCAGAACGGGACAAAAGGGTTGAGAACCACCGCTCCAATATATCAATCCCCCAATCAGAACGGGACAAAAAGGGCTGAGAACCACCGCTCCAATATATCAATCCCCCAATCAGAACGGGACAAAAGGGTTGAGAACCACCGCTCCAATATATTAACCCCCCAATCAGAACGGGACAAAAAGGGCTGAGAACCACCGCTCCAATATATTAACCCCCCAATCAGAACGGGACAAAAAGGGTTGAGAACCACCGCTCCAATATATTAACCCCCCAATCAGAACGGGACAAAAAGGTCTTAGAACCACCGCTCCAATATATCAATCCCCAATCAGAACAGGACAAAAGGCTGAGAACCACCGCTCAATATATTAACCCCCAAACACAACGGCACAAAAAGGCTGAGAACCACCGCTCCAATATATTAACCCCCCAATCAGAACGGGACAAAAAGGGTTGAGAACCACCGCTCCAATATATTAATCCCCAATCAGAACGGGACAAAAGGTTGAGAACCACCGCTCCAGTATATTAACCCCCAATCAGAACGGGACAAAAGAACCACCGCTCCAATATATTAATCCCCCAATCAGAACAGGACAAAAGGCTGAGAACCACCGCTCCAATATATTAATCCCCCAATCAGAACGGGACAAAAAGGGCTGAGAACCACCGCTCCAATATATCAATCCCCAATCAGAACGGTACAAAATGGTTGAGAACCACCGCTCCAATATATTAACCCCCCAATCAGAACGGTAAAAAAAGGCTGAGAACCACCGCTCCAATATATTAATCCCCCAATCAGAACGGGACAAAAAGGCTGAGAACCACCGCTCAATATATTAACCCCCAATCAGAACGGGACAAAAAGGCTGCCAATATATTAATCCCCCAATCAGAACGGGACAAAAAGGCTGAGAACCACCGCTCCAATATATTAACCCCCCAATCAGAACGGGACAAAAAGGCTGAGAACCACCGCTCCAATATATTAATCCCCCAATCAGAACGGGACAAAAAGGCTGAGAACCACCGCTCCAATATATCAATCCCCAATCAGAACAGGACAAAAGGCTGAGAACCACCGCTCCAATATATTAATCCCCAATCAGAACAGGACAAAAGGCTGAGAACCACCGCTCAATATATTAATCCCCAATCAGAACAGGACAAAAAGGCTGAGAACCACCGCTCCAATATATTAATCCCCAATCAGAACAGGACAAAAAGGCTGAGAACCACCGCTCCAATATATTAATCCCCAATCAGAACGGGACAAAAAGGCTGAGAACCACCGCTCCAATATATCAATCCCCCAATCAGAACGGGACAAAAAGGCTGAGAACCACCGCTCCAATATATTAATCCCCCAATCAGAACGGGACAAAAAGGCTGAGAACCACCGCTCCAATATATCAATCCCCCAATCAGAACGGGACAAAAAGGCTGAGAACCACCGCTCCAATATATTAATCCCCCAATCAGAACGGTACAAAAAGGCTGAGAACCACCGCTCCAATATATTAATCCCCCAATCAGAACGGGACAAAAAGGCTGAGAAACACCGCTCCAATATATCAATCCCCAATCAGAACAGGACAAAAGGCTGAGAACCACCGCTCCAATATATTAATCCCCCAATCAGAACGGGACAAAAAGGCTGAGAACCACCGCTCCAATATATCAATCCCCCAATCAGAATGGGGAGTATTCATTATTTTTTATTTTTTGCTAAAGTTCCTGAACTATTGAATACGGACAGTTGTGGTTTTATAATTTCCTGCCTTGAATAATTCCGACAGTTTATTTTTATTGTAACATCCTGCCTTGACTCGAGAACTGGGAACCGGTACCGGAATATTTGTTACAAGAGTTCATCTTAGCAAATTCTTACTTACTACAGCTTGGGATTATATTATGTTTTCTTATCTCCTCTTCCTCCTCCTCCTCCTCCTCCTCCTCCTCCTCCTCGTCTTCTCTTTATACCGCCATCTTTATTTCCCTCGCTTCCTGCCTCCTCGTCTCTTCTTCCTGTCTAGTACATACACATGCATTCAGTATACACACAGCCGGACATACATATACATTTTTAGGTTCTCCCTCTATACAAAGGTTCGAGCCCCGCCGCTGCCTCCAACACGATGGCGGGGAGGACTTGGTCAGTTAAGGTCAAGGTCAAATTACTTACTTGTTTAGTTAGTTTACTGATGAAAGTTGATGAGTTGCTTGGTTGATTAGTTAGTTTGTTTGTGTGTGTGTTCCCTCATGTTATTGTTCATTATGGTTATTTTGCATCTTGTCTTTGTTCTCTCCCTTTCTGTTCTCTTACTCCTTTTCTTCATCCCTCGCTTCTTCTTCCTCCTTCTCGTATTTTTTGCCTTTCCTTAAATTATTGTTCTTTATGTGTCTGTTACTTCTCGTCTTTTATTTCCTTTGTTGTTTTCCTTTTCTTTGTTTTCTACTCCTTTTTTTCTTCTCTTACTCCTTTTCTTTATCTCTCGCTTTCTCCTCCTCCTTCTCTTATTTTTTGCCTTTCCTTAAATTATTGTTCCTTATGTGTCTGTTACTTCTCGTCTTTTCTTCCTTTGTTGTTCTCCTTTTGTTCTTCTACTCCTTTTCTTTCTTCTCTTACTCCTTTTCTTCGTCCCTCGCTTCCTCCTCCTCCTCCTCCCATTATTTAGTGTTCCCCTGTTATTGTTCTTTATGGTTCTTCTATATCTTGTCTTTACTTCCTCTGTTCTTTCTCTTTTCTTAGTTCTCTTCCTCCTGCTCTTCTTCCCTCGCTTCTTCATCTTCCTCCTCCTATTTTTTTCTTCATTTCCCTCTCCATTGTTCCTTCTGTCTTCATATGCTCTAAACTTATGGCAGTGTCCTCCTTCTTCATTTTTTCCCTTCTTCTCCTCCTTCTTCTTTTCCTTCTTCTTTTTTTTCTTTTTCTTCTTCTTTTTCTTCTTCTTCTTTTTCTTCTTCTTCTTCTTCTTCTTCTTCTTCTTCTTCTTCTTCTTCTTCTTCTTCTTCTTCTTCTTCTTCTTCTTCTTCTTCTTCTTCTTCTCTTTATTTTATTTTCTTCTTCTTCTTCTTTTTCTTTTTCGTCTTCTTCTTTTTCTTTTACTTTTCTTCTTCTTCGTCTTCTCTTCATTTTCTTTTTTCTTTATTTCTTCTTCGTCTTCTTCTTCCTCTTCTTCTTCTTCTTGTTCTTCTTGTTCTTGTTCTTGTTCTTCTTGTTCTTGTTCTTCCTCTTGTTCTTGTTCTTGTTCTTCTTCTTGTTCTTGTTTTTCTTGTTTTTCTTGTTTTTCTTCTTCTTCATTCACGCGTGAGTTTAAATATTCTTCTTAAATATTTAACATTAACTTTCTTCCTCTCTGGTCTTGTTTAATCCTCCTCCTCCTCCTCCTCCTCCTCCTCCTCCTCTCCGTTGTATTCATGAGGAAAAACATGACAAAATTTTCCCAATATAGTGAATGAGTGTCTCTTAACTTTCTCTCTCTCTCTCTCTCTCTCTCTCTCTCTCTCTCTCTCTCTCTCTCTCTCTCTCTCTCTCTCTCTCTCTCTCTCTCTCTCTCTCTCTCTCTCTCTGCCGATATTTGATTATCCATCGTTTCTCATTCCTTGTTAGTCTTCCGCTTTCCCTTTCTTCTTCCTCTTCCTCCTCCTCCTCCTCCTCCTCCTCCTCCATCTTTATTACAGTTCTTCTTTTCCCCCCTTCGTCCTGTTTCCAAATATGATACTCTGATTCAACCTTCTCTTTTCGCCTTTTCGTTTATTCTCCTTTTATTCTCCCTCTCCTTCACTCCTCTTTCTCATTTCCTCTCCGTTATCACTCCTTCCCTTATCTCCTTCCTTTCGTTTTTATCTTCTCCATCTTTCCCTCTT
The DNA here is from genome assembly GCF_024679095.1 of Eriocheir sinensis. Taxonomy (NCBI): domain Eukaryota; kingdom Metazoa; phylum Arthropoda; class Malacostraca; order Decapoda; family Varunidae; genus Eriocheir; species Eriocheir sinensis. Next base: position 274,316 of record NW_026111863.1, on the reverse strand, counting down.
CCTTTGTTTCGCCAGAGTTTTATCTTTATTCTGTTTTCTTATCCTCCTCCTCCTCCTCCTCCTCCTCCTCCTCCTCCTCCTCCTCCTCGTCTTCTCTTTGTGACGCCATGTTTATTTCCCTCGCTTCCTGCTTCCTCGTGTCTTCTTCCTGTCTAGTACATACACATGCATATACACACAGCCACACACATACATGCACGCACATATGCTTACATACATACATACATACATACATACATACATGCATGCGTACACACCGCCTAAAGACTGCCAAGCAATGAGTAAACCATTTATTGTTGTTGTTGCTGTTGTTGTTGTTGTAGTTGTTGTTGTTGTTACACATACATACATATATACATATATTCATACTTTGTTTAATGTGTATGCGTGTGTATATCTATCTATCTATCTTTCTATCTGTTCACACACACACACACACACACACACACACACACACACACACACACACACACACACACACATGTTTGAGGGCATAGTTACAGAAAATTACTTTTATCGTTTTATTATTATTATTATTATTATTATTATTATTATTATTATTATTATTATTATTATTATTATTATTATTATTATTATTATTATTATTATTACTGTCTTCTTCTTTTTCTTCTTCTTCTTAATATTATTATTATTATTATTATTATTCTCTCTCTCTCTCTCTCTCTCTCTCTCTCTCTCTCTCTCTCTCTCTCTCTCTCTCTCTCTCTCTCTCTCTCTCTCTCTCTCTCTCTCTCTCTCTCTCTCTCGGTAATCAGGGCTCGGGAAACCAATATATGTGGCCTAGTCTTGCACCTGACTCCTGTTGTGGTGGGCAGAGGTGGGTAGGGGGAGGGGCAGGGGAGGGAAGAGGAGGTATGATGTGCCAAGGGATATAATTGTGGCTGACATGACATCTGTATTTGTATTTATTTATCATTAATATTTATGTGTTGCCCGTAGCTCTGGTAGGATTTCCCGTGGGGCTTGGTGGTCGGCTCCGGTGGTAGTGACGCGGGCGAATTTGATTTATTGTGGTTGCCTTGATATGTGTCTCCTGCTTGGCCCATGCTGCTCCCCGGTGCTCCCCTTGACCAGAGTCGCTTAAGTTAGGGTTGATTGAAGGCCTGGGCAGCATGTGGGGTATCTTATCCTACGGCTAGTCTCAGGCAGTGGTTGGATATTGTCTGCAGTGGGTCACACACACACACACACACACACACACACACAGAGAGAGAGAGAGAGAGAGAGAATTTTTTTTTTATTTCTTATAGTTGCTACTTAAACTGCTACTACTACTACTACACTACTGTTACTACTACTACTACTACTAACTCTGTGATTCAAATATTTCCTTCGGGGCAAATTTACTCATAGATAGAAATGTTTTAAGAAATGTAAGAAATGCAAGTCGAGTCGGCGAACCCAAGGTACGGGTTTAGGGTCTGTCGCAGGCTTTTGTGAGAAATCTTGCCCGGACAGCCGTTGGAGTGAAGAACCGCCGCTAGTTGGAAGGATAATCTGCCAGGTTGAGGAATGGGAACGCTGGGGATGGGTAAGCCAATGTGAGGGGAAGGGTGAGGATGGGGAGGCCGACGACAGGGGAGTTACGTCGGGGGGAAAGGATGGGGAAGGGAAGGGTGAGGATGGGGAGGCCGACGATAGGGGAGTTACGTCGGGGGGAAGGATGGGGAAGGGAAGGGTGAGGATGGGGAGGCCGACGATATGGGAGTTACGTCGGGGGGAAAGGATGGGGAAGCCGACGATAGGGGAGTTACGTCGGGGGGGAAGGATGGGGAAGGGGAGGGGTGGCTTCCCAAGATGGAACAAGCTCATCATCTTAACTCATTTCGATGTCTAGAACTTCCTCAGCCTGCTCGGGTTCCGTTTCGATGTCTGGAAATTCCTCAGTTGGCTCGGGTTCCAGTTTGACAAAGTTCCTCACCAACGACTGTTGCTTAAATTACAGGCTCACGGAGTAGAGGGTAAAGTTTTGAACTGGGTCAAGGCGTGGCTTAGCAATAGGAAGCAAAGAGTGCAAATCAATGGGAGAAGATCTGACTGGGGATGTGTTGCGAGTGGGGTCCCACAAGGCTCGGTATTAGGTCCACTTTTGTTTATTATTTATATCAGTGACTTAGATACAGGAATTAGTAGTGATGTCAGTAAGTTTACAGATGATTTAATTTTTAATTTTTTTACAACAAAGGAGGCAGCTCAAGGACACAAAAAAACAACAACAATAAAAAAAAGCCCGCTAATCGCTGCTCCCATAAAATAATCAGAAGAGGCGGCCAAATGCAAGGTCAAACTCGGGAGGATAGGTGTCCTGATACCCTCCTCTTGAAAGAGTTCAAGTCGTAGGCAGGAGGAAATACAGATGAAGGAAGATTGTTCCAGAATTTACCAGCGTGAGGGATGAAAGAATGAAGATGCTGGTTAACTCTTGCATAAGGGGTTTGGACAGTATAGGGATGAGCATGAGTAGAAAGTCGTGTGCAGCGGGGCCGCGGGAGGGGGGGAGGCATGCAGTTAGCAAGTTCAGAAGAGCAGTCAGCGTGGAAATATCGATAGAAGATAGAAAGAGAGGCAACATCGCGGCGGAATTTAAGAGGTAGAAGACTATCAGTAGGAGGAGGAGAGCTGATGAGACGAGGAGCTGTCCAGAAGAGCTGTGTGGGTGGAGCCCCCCCACACGTGAGATGCATATTCCATACGAGGGCGGACAAGGCCCCTGTATATGGACAGCAACTGCGCTGGGGAGAAGAACTGGCGGAGACGATACAGAACGCCCAACCTCGAGGAAGCTGATTTAGCGAGAGAGGAGATATGAAGTTTCCAGTTGAGATTTTGAGTTAAGGATAGACCGAGGATGTTTAGTGTTGAAGAAGGTGACAGCTGAGTGTTGTCGAAAAATAGGGGATAGGTGTTTGGAAGATTGTGTCGAGTTGATAGGTGGAGAAATTGAGTTTTTGAGGCATTGAAGGACACAAGGTTCCTTCTGCCCCAATCGATACCAAGATCGGTAGAGTAATTGAGTCAGATCAGGACGCTAGTATTCTCCAGGATGAACTAAACAGATTTTATGAGTGGGCGGATAAATGGCAAATGGAGTTCAATGTAGGGAAGTGCAGTATTCTGAGTGTAGGTAGGAACAACCCCTCACATAACTATTGCTTAAATGACACTCTCATAAGCAGGTCTTGGTGCGAGAGGGAGGATGACTAAGATGATTCAGGGGTTGAGAAACTTGACATACGAGGAAAGACTCAAGCAGTTAAACTTGTATTCTCTAGAAAGGCGAAGGGTGCGTGGAGACATGATGGAGGTTTATAAATGGATGAAGGGCTTTAATAAGGGGGATATTCATAAGGTTTTGTTGGTAAGAGAACCGGGTAGGACACGAAGTAATGTGTTTAAAATGGATAAATTCAGATTCAACAGGGACACAGGCAAAAGTCGGTTTACTAACAGAGTGGTGGATGAGTGGAATAGGCTTAGCAGTTATGTGGTGAGTGCCAATACAATTGTCACATTCAAAAATAGATTAGATAAATTCATGGACAGCGATATTAGGTGGGGTTAGATACACGGGAGCTTAGGGTCAAAGGAGCTGCCTTGTACAGGCCTACCGGCCTCTTGCAGACTCCTACGTTCTTATGTACTACTACTACAACCACCACCACCACCACCACCATTACAATCATTCCACTCCCGCCAGCATTACATTCCCTACCTGACCTAATCTTCCTCGTAATTACCCGCGCCCGTTCAGGTAGTTAACGGAACGTATTACCTTCATTAGTGCAAAATATGAACTCTGTAATTAGGCCAGGTGGGCGGGGGAGCAACAAGCGCCTCTCCTACCTGTTATTGGGGAGGTGGTCGCCAGCTGCATATTTTAATTGTCCAAAGATTCAAGTTTCTTTTCTAAGGTTTTCTAAGACATTTCGCTTCTAACAGCAACTATTTCTAAAGGTCAAAGAGGGAGGCAGTTGAGTTCTAATGAGTGTTTCTTTAGGTTCATGGTACAGAAGAAGGGACAAACTACCATCAGGTCAAAAACTACTCCTGGAAATGCCCAAAAGTCCCAGGAAAGCCTTGTCAAATAGGTGAACTTAAGCGGCAAAATGTTTAGTAATACAACCCTAAGTTTCCTTCCTCGTGCCTGACTTCCTTCCTTCAGATTTCCTAAGTTGCTATCTCCCTTCCTTTGCCAGTTTTTCAGATGCTTTCTTTTCTCATTGTCTGCTATTCTTCCTGCAGATTTCGTCTTCCTTCGTGTCTTCCTTCCTTCTCTCCTTCGTGACTGCTTTTCTTCCTTCCTTCTGTCCTTATCTCCTTCCTCCCTTCATTTCCTTTGTTCCTTCCTTCCTTCCCTCCTTCATTCTTTCCTTCCTATATCTTTCTTCCGTCCTTCCTTCGTTAATTCCCGTCTTTCTTCCTTCCTCCTCCTTCCTTCCTTCCTTCCTTCCTTCCTTCCCTCTTTCCTCCCTTTCCTTTCTTCTTTTCTTCCTTTCTTTTCTCTCTTCTATATTTTCCGATTTGTAAATGAAAGAAAATCAAGGTGAAGTGTGTGTGTGTGTGTGTGTGTGTGTGTGTGTGTGTGTGTGTGTGTGTGTGCCAGGGGAGGCCAGGTAAGGTCAGGGCAGGTAACATTATTGCTTCTACGTATCTCACCTGTGTGCTCAAGACCTCTCCTCTGTGGCCGTGACCTACCTGGCGGCTCATTAGTGTGTCAGGTGTACAGCCATCACCGGTGTGGGAAGGGGCGGGAGGGGCATACTTTACCTGGGTGATTAGGTGGTATTTTTAGGTATAATCTCGCAGGTGATGTGGTGGAGTGTGGCACTTTCCTCCTTTTCTCTTTTTCTCTGTTATTTGCTTTCTTTTCCTCCTCTTTATTTTGTCTTCTTATATTGCATTTATTTTTGTTTTTGTTTTTCTCCACCTTCCTTTTGTCTTCCTCCTCATTTTGTTCTCCCTATATTTTTTTCTTATATTTTCTCTTTCTTTTAATTTCGTTCCTCTTTTTAATTTTGTTCTTCCTCTTAATTCTTTTTTGCCTTCTCTCTTTCTTTCCTTTCTCTGTTTCTTCCTTTCCATTTTGTTCTTCCTCTTCATTGTTTTTTTTTTCTTACCTCCTCTCTTTCTTGCTTTTCATTTCGTTCTTCCTTTTCATTTTGTTGTTTTGTTTTATATTCCTTCACGTTTCTTTCCTTCCTCTTTTTCGTTCTCTTACTTTGTTTTTTTTTCAATTGCTTTTTCCTACTTGCATTTTTGTCTTTTTTTTTTCGTCCTTTGTCTTGTTTTTATTCTTTTCTTGTTATTTATTTCTCATATCTTTCCTTCCTTCTTTCCTTCTTTCTTTTTTTCTTTCTTTCCTTTCTTTCCTTCTTTCTTTTTTTCTTTCCTTTCTTTCCTTCTTCCTTTTTTTCTTTCCTTTCTTTCCTTCTTTCTTTTTTCTTTCCTTCTTTCTTTCTCTCCTTCCTTCTTACCTCGGCTTTTGTTGTTATTGTTATTTTTGTTCATTTTCTTCTTCTTCTTCTTCTTCTTCTTCTTCTTCTTCTTCTTCTTCTTCTTCTTTTACTTCTTCTTCTTCTTCTTCTTCTTCTTCTTCTTCTTCTTCTTCTTCTTCTTCTTCTTCTTCTTCTTCTTCTTCTTCTTCTTCTTCTTCCATCGTTGTTGTGAAGGTTGTTGATTTTAATTTTCTTGTTCGTCACCCATCTAATTCTATCCCTTTCCCTCCCAACAGGACGTGGGTGGAGGAGGTGGTGGGTTCCCGCGTGACAAAGACTAAGAAACAGGCGAAGAAGAAGAACAACCCGAGGCGAAAATACAGTGAACCAAAGAACAGTGAACGTAGAATAGTGATAGTAAGGATAAAATTAATGGACGAAAGAGTGAGTAAAGAGAACAGTGAACGGCAAACAGTGACGGAATAAGAACAAAATTGATTAAAAAAAAGTATTAGTCCGAGAACAGTGAACGTTAAGCAGTGAACGAAAGAGAGTGAACGTACTGAGTCTAAGAACAGTGAACGATAAGCAGTGAACGAAAGAGAGTGAACGTAGTGAGTTTAAGAACAGTGAACGATAAACAGTGACAGTGTAGGAAGAACACTGACCAAAAACAGTGAAAAAAACATAAGACTAACGACGAACGAAATGAAACAAAAGAAAAACTGAGAGAAACGGAGAAATAAAGAGTGGAAGCAATTTACAGACTTCGGAAAACAACAAAAAATCGAAAACGCAGAGAAAGTAGTGATAGAAGAAAACTAATAAAAGTGGAATAGAAAAGAGAAGAGAGAAAGAAACGTCTGAAATATTACCCCATGATTTGACGGTTCGGTAAAAAAAAAGAGGAAAAATTGAAGAAAATCGTGGAGAAAAGTTGAGAGGAGAAACGCGACGTAGAATAACATTAAAAAGGGGAAATAAAAGGAATAGTTGAAGAAATATTGAGTAAAACAGAAGAGAGGGAGAGAAACGGACGAAATATTACCCATGATTTAACAGTACAGCAAAAGAGAGAAAGAAAAAAATCAAGGAAATCGGAAAGAAAACACGAAAGGAGAAACACGACGAATAAAATAACAGTAAAGAGAGAAGATAAAAGACATTGTTAAAGGAAGAGTAAAGGAAAAGAGAGAGAGAAACGGAAAAGATAGAAGGGAAAAGTGAAGGAAAGCGGGGAGAAAAGTAAAAAAGAGAAACTTGTGCGTTAAATAACAATAAAAATAGGAGATAAAAGGAATAGCTGAAGGAACAGAGAGCAAAACAGAGGAGAGACAGAAACGGACGAAGTATTACCCCATGACTTGACAATGCAGTAAAAGAGAGAGAGAGGAAAAGAAGTGAAGGAAACGAGAAAGAAAAGTTAAACAGAGAAACGGCGCTTAAAACAACAGTAAAAAGAGGAAAAAAAGGAACAGATAAAAGAACAGAGAGTAAAACGGAAAAGAGAGAAAAGCGAAAAGAGAAAAAGTGAAGGAAATCGGAAAGGAAAGTTAGGAGCGAGAACGTGACGCATAAGATTACCGTAAAAACAGGAGATAAAAAGAATAGATAAAGATAGAGTAACATAGAAGAGAGAGAAAAACGAAAAGAAAAAGAAAAGCCAAACAGCGAAAAAGAGAAAAAGTGAAGGAAAGCGAAAAGGAAAGTTAAGAGCAAGAACGTGACGCATAAGATTACCGTAAAAGGGAAAATAAAGGAACATCTGAGTCTGGGCTAAGGAAACAGAGCCGCGTGGATACTTCTGAGCGACTGCAAATTTAAGAAGCCGAACCCAGTCAAGCGAGAGAGAGAGAGAAGGAGAAAGGAAAGAGAACGACAGAATAAGAGAGAGAAGAGAGAATGAAAATGTAAATGCAAAGGAGAGAAGGATAAAATTTTGAATAGAATTAAAGAAAAAGTAGAAAAAGAAGAATTGAAAACAGAAAGAAAGAATGCGCTAACGAAAGAGACACTAGGAAATATAGATAGATAAAGAAGACTAGAAAGAGAAAATGCAATAAAAGTTAATAAAGGTGAATAGAGAGAAAAAGAAGAAGATTGGAAGATTTAATAGAAAATATGAGAGGTAAATAAAAACTAAAGAATTAATGAAAAGAGAAATATTGAGGGTAGAGAGAGTAAAAGATAATAAAGGAAGATAAATAGAAAATAGAGGCAAAGAATAAGAAAACAATATAGAGGCAGCGAGTAGAAAAGAGAAGAGACGAAACTAAAATATATAGATGAAATAATATAACAAGGAAGAAAATCGGAAACGAGAGTCGGAAAGGAACTCAAAACCTGAAACTGCCTATTCACGAAACGAAACAAGAAACAAATCAAACTACGGAAAAAGGAATAGACGTGAGAGTCGGTAAAGAAGGAAAAGAAGGGATCAAAGAGCAGGAGAAGTGACGAAAGAAGAAAAACGAAAATATTGATAAAAACTTCTCGAACACAGATAAAATTGAAAATCTCACCAACGAAACGCAGTAAAAAAATAAATAATAATGAGATAAATGAACGCGTATCAGTAAGCAGACACTAAGAAGAAAAGCAATAAAAATAACAAGAAGAAGAAGAAGAAGAAGAAGAAGAAGAAGAAGAAGAAGAAGAAATATAAAAAAATAACTAATATATGTAATAACAAAATAAAAATCAAAGAAGAAACAAACTCAAGAACCTTACCTAACCAAACCTTACCTTATCTTACCTTACCTAATCTAACCAAACCTTACCTTACCTTATCTTACCTTACCTTATCTTACCTTACCTTACCTTATCTTACCTTACCTTACCTTACCTTACCTTACCTGACTTTACCTTACATAACCTAACCTAACCAAACCTTACCTTATCTTACCCTACCTTACTTAATCTGACCTACCCTAACCAATCCTAACCTAACCTAACCACATCTAACCCCTGGCCTCACCTCATTCAACCCCAAGTCCTACACCAGCCCAGTCACCAGCCCCGACCTAGCCCAAGCCCTGCAGCCCGGAGTAGCCCAGCACAGCCCCGGGACAGACTATCGCGGCGCCGGAGTCCTGTAGAGCAAGATATTGAAAACCGATAGAGTTAGCGAGACCACCGTGCTCTCAACTGGTGCCCCGCTGAAAACAATTGACAGTCGGCCCTCTCGCTCTCACTCGTTCTCTCTCGCTCACTCTCTCGTTGGCCGACTCGCTCGTTCTCTCTCGCTCACTGTTGTTGTCTTGCTCACTCGCTCTCTCTTGCCCTCGCTCACTCGCTCTCTCTTGCCCTCGCTCACTCGCTCGCTCTTTCTCGCCCACTCGCTCGCTCGCTCTCGCTGCCTCCCCTCATCGCTCTTTCAACGTAACTTCAGCTTCAGAATTCAAGGTGAGTTCATTTATTGTTTTCTTTGAGTATTTACAGTTTCCTTTTTTTCTCGTCGCCCGGGATAAATGGATTAGAAAAAAAGTTGTGAGTTGTGTTGATAGTGTTGTACTTCGTTTGTATTTTTCTTTTGTTTTATCCGTTTTTGCTTATTTGTTCATTCCCTCGTTTATCATATGTTGGCCAAGGGTATGTGTTTATTCATGTATTTGTATCACCTGTATTTGCCTGTTCATACATATATTTATTTCTCGTATCTTCTCACCTATTTCATGTTTTATCTGTCGTCTGTCTATCTTCCCCGTCTATTTATATCCCCGTGATCGTCCGTTTTCTTTATGTTTTATCGGATATTCCACGACAAAGGAGGAAACAAACGAGGGCAAAACAACACTTGGGAAAAAATAACTCGCAACAGGCTGCTACTTTTAATGGTACAGAGGATGAGGCAGAATGGGATTAATTTAGGTTAACGTGTTTCGCTACTCACCTCTAGAAGCGTTAAAATCAAAGGGAGGAAGAAGTACAGACGAAGAAAGGCTCGTCCAAATTTGATCAGTGAAAAGGATGAAAAACTAGAACACTGGTTAACTCTTGCATTAGGAAGCTGGACAGGATAGGGATGGGATTGCGTGGACAGTTGTGTGCAAAGTGACGGCGGGAAGAACGGAAGCATGCGATTAGTAAGTCCAGAAGAGCAGTCAGTGTAAGGTGCAGTAAAAGGTGGCAAAGGAAGGGAGAGTGTGGCGGAATATAAAGATCGCCGAAATGTTGAAGAATATGACCCACTAAGTTTTGAGGCATTGAAGGACACCAGTTCCCTCTGCGGCACTGGAGCAATGGAGAGACCGGGGGGGTTCTGTATCATCTAGCCCTGAATGGTGAAGTTCCTGTTGTGTTTGACGTTTGATAGATCAGAGGAGGGGAAGTAACGAACCGAAAACATTGACCCGAATTCTCCAGCGACTCGGGGTCTTGTCACCACTATTTTTGACGGCGATGAAGAAGATAAGGCAGGTTCTCGTGAGTGCCTACCCCGTTCATGGCGCAGAAACCTTGCTAATCTACCGCCAGGGTCATGAAACCACCCTTGGGAATCATTAAAACATCCTCGAGAGCCTTTAAAAATACGAGTACAAAGGTGTCGAAACGTCCGAGAATAATATGGTCCTTTTTTTATTTTTTTTATTTTTTTTTACAGCATAGGAGACAGTGCGAGGGGGTAAAAAAAAGTAAAAAAAAAAAAAAAAAAAAAAAAAAGCCCGTTACTCACTGCTCCTACTTGACTACTGTATCCAAATGGCTGTGGTGTGTGTGTGTGTGTGTGTGTGTGTGTGTGTGTGTGTGTGTGTGTGTGTGTGTGTGTGTGTGTGTGTGTGTGTGTGTGGCTTCCCAACTCGGCCGCCTCTGTGTGGTCGGCATCTGGGAGGTTGACGACATTGTTGGAGACGGTACAGGACGCATAGTGGGTCGTATCATAAGACATTTCGCCGCCCAAGAACACATATTTGACAAGGCTTTCGTAGGAGTTGTGGGCATTTCCAGGAGTAGTTTATTGACCCTGGTGGTAGTGTGAACCTTCTCCTGTACCATTAACCTATATAAACACTCATTAAAACCCGACAGACCCCCTCTTTGACCTTTAGAAATAGCTGATATGAGAACCCAAAGTGTCTTATGATACCAACCATAACCTCGAGGAACGTGGTTTAGCAAGAGGTGATAGATAAAGTCTCCAGTTGAGGTTTCAAGTTAAAGATTGTAGATTTTATTATTGTAGAAACAGGGAACAGCTATGTTTTTATCAAGGAATAGGTGATGGATGTTTCGGAGGTTGTGTCGAGTTGTGAGATTAAGGTGTGTGTGTGTGTGTGTGTGTGTGTGTGTGTGTGTGTGTGTGTGTGTCCTGTCAATTATTCATTCTGTTTCTCCTGCAATTTAGTTTATCATCTTTATTTTTCCCTTCTCTTCCCTTCCTTCCTTCTCTCTCCTATCCTCCTCTCTCCTTTATCCTTCTTTCTTCTCTCTATCCCCTTCTCTTTTCTTGTTTCCTTTTCATATTCTATTATTTTTTCTCTTTTCGTTCAGTTTATCCTCTTTTTTTCCTTCCTTCCTTCCCTCTTTCCTTCCTTCCTACTCTCTTGTGTATAGCTTCTCAACTCGCTATTGTCAGACGCTTTCATCCCCTGCATCAATTATTTCCAAAGGTCGTAAAGTTCATTCTGGTTCTCATGAGTATATTTTAGGTTCATGGTACATAGGAAGCGTAAAACTACTTGAGGGGTAAAAAAAAATACCCCTGGAACGTTTTTTTGTGTGAGCTCTTGAAATGGTAAACGGGCAAGCGGTAAACGGTAAGGCCCACAAAGTCAAATATGTGTGTTTGGGCGCCGGAATGTTTAAGAATATGACCCATTAAGTTTCGAGGCATGGAAGGAAGAAGAAGAGCGTATCAAGACACCTCTCCACCCGAAATTGACCTCTCTTCTGGCTACTCTTCACTTTTTAATTCTGTGGGAGTGGCGAGTAGCGTTTTTTTTTTTTTTTTTTGGTTCCCTTTTTGTTGCCCTTGAGCTGTATCCCTTGATGTAAAAAAAAAAAAAAAAAAAAAAAAGTTCCCTCTGTGGCATTGGAGTATTGGAGAGATCGTTCCTTAAGTGTCCTGTATCATGGGCGAGTAGCGTTTTTTTTTTTTTTTTGGTTCCCTTTTTGTTGCCCTTGAGCTGTATCCCTTGATGTAAAAAAAAAAAAAAAAAAAAAAAAGAAAAACAGTTCCCTCTGTGACCCTGGAGTATTGGAGAGATCGCTGCTTAAGTGTTCTATATCATATAGCCTTGAACGGTGAAGCTCCTGTTGTGTTGGACGTTTGGTAGATGTGTAATGGTGGAGTAAACTCATGGGGATATGTGTTCGTTCTTCTGTTTTTTTTTATTTTTTTATTATTTTTTTTTTTTACAGCAAAGGAGACAGCACAAGGGCACACAAAAAAAGGAAACTATATAAAAAAAAGCCCGCTACTCGCTACTCCTGTGAAGAATCCGAAGAGGTGGCCGTCTGTCTGTCGTGGTTGTCTGCCTCGTCCAAAATATTTGCGTGCATTACTATTTATGTACCTGGCGAGATCGGGGCTTAAGTGTTCTGTGTCTAGTCCTGAATGGTCAAGCTCCTGTTGTGTTGGACGTTTGATAGATGTGTAATAATTGGTTTTTCTGTCTGTCTGTCTCGTTCTATATATTTACGTGCATTGCTATTTATATACCTTTCTTAACTTGCCTACTTGTTTATCTCACGCGCATACAACTTTTCTTTATATTAATGCAACATATACCTAGGTCAGATGGAATTACAGGTTAGATAAGGTAAGGTAAAACATGTGAAGTAAGATTAAGTAAGGTAAGGTGAGGTTGGGGGGTTGGGGAAAGTGAAGTAAGGTAAGGTGAGGTAAGGTAAGGTGAGGTGAGGTAAGGTGAAGTTTGGATATTAGGAAAAGTGAGGTGAGGTAAGGTAAGGTAAGGTGAGGTAAGGTAAGGTGAAGTTGGGATATTAGGAAAAGTGAGGTGAGGTAAGGTAAGGTAAGGTGAGGTAAGGTCAGGTGAAGTTTGGATATTAGGAAAAGTGAGGTGAGGTAAGGTAAGGTAAGGTGAGGTAAGGTCAGGTGAAGTTTTGATATTAGGAAAAGTGAGGTGAGGTAAGGTAAGGTAAGGTGAGGTAAGGTCAGGTGAAGTTTGGATATTAGGAAAAGTGAGGTAAGGTAAGGTAAGGTGAGGTAAGGTAAGGTGAAGTTTTGATATTAGGAAAAGTGAGGTGAGGTAAGGTAAGGTAAGGTGAGGTAAGGTCAGGTGAAGTTTTGATATTAGGAAAAGTGAGGTGAGGTAAGGTAAGGTGAAGTTTGGATATTAGGAAAAGTGAGGTGAGGTAAGGTAAGGTAAGATGAGGTAAGGTCAGGTGAAGTTTTGATATTAGGAAAAGTGAGGTGAGGTAAGGTAAGGTAAGGTAAGGTAAGGTCAGGTGAAGTTTGGATATTAGGAAAAGTGAGGTGAGGTAAGGTAAGGTAAGGTGAGGTAAGGTCAGGTGAAGTTTGGATATTAGGAAAAGTCAGCTCAGGTAAGTTTAGGATTGGTTTTATTAGATTATGATTGGTTATGTTAGGCTAGGCAAGGTTTGATTAAGTTCGGTTTAAGTCAGCAGAAGGTGAATCGAGAGAAAGTTAGTTAGGGAAGCTTAGGTGAAGTTAGGCTGGGTGAGGCTTAAGTTAGTTAAATAAGGCCAGCATAGGTGAGGTTACGTTAGGTAAATTCAAGGGAAGTCTTCCAATTAACAAGACTTTTAAAATAGAAAGAAAAAAATCCCGTTCTCTTTATGTCCGTTTTTATTTTTGTTTCCTTTGGCAGTTAAAAGTTTTCTAAAATGATGATGAAGCGTTGTGTGATATTTTTCCTCCAAGTTTTAATCGTTGAGGCGGTGGAAGGAGTAGATTAAGGCGTCTCCAGCTCCGATGAGAGAGAGAGAGAGAGAGAGAGATGTCTCCCCTCCTTTCCCACACAAAAGTCGTCAATTCATTACACTAGAAACAAAACAATCCTTATATCCACAGACGGAACTTTTATTTCTTCCTCCTCCTCCTCCTCCTCCTCCTCCTCCTAATGTGTGTTGGAACGGTCTAAAGTTCTAAGAGAGAGAGAGGGGGGGGGGCAAGTGAAAGTGGAGAAAAAATTGAAACTTCTCCCTCCTCCTCTTCTTTCACCTCGGCGTCCTCCTCTTCCTAATGGCAGTCGTGGGGTGTGTAGGAGTACCAAGATGGCGGCCGCCGAGGGTCCTTTGTGGCCTCTGGAGCACCATCATGGCCGACCTTGTTATCCCCCTCTCTCTCTCTCTGTTTCTTTTGATCATCATTTTCTGTCTCCTTTTCGCATTCTTCTTTTTCTTCTTTTTCTTCTTCTTTTTCTTCTCCTTCCTCCTCCTCTTCTTTTTTTTTTTCTTCTTCTTCTTCTTCTTCTTCTTCTTCTTCTTCTTCTTCTTCTTCTTCTTCTTCTTACTTCATTTTCTTCATTTTCTCCTTCTACTTTTCTTCTACTTATTCTACTTTTTTTTTTCCTCCTCCTCCTCCTCCTCCTCCTCCTCCGCTTCCTCCTCCTCCTCCTCCTCCTCCTCCTCCTCCTCCTCCATCTCATCTTACTGTCACCCTCTGGCAGTCTTCTCTCCTCTTTGAAGTTGTTGTTGCTGCTATTGTTGTTGCATTAAATTGGAATAATAATAATAACAATAATAATAATAATAATAATAATAATAATAATAATAATAATAATAATAGGTGGGAGATGATGTCCTATTCACCCTTTTCGTCAACCTTCATTTTATTATTTATTTTCTCTTTTTATTTCCTTCCTCTCCCTTTCCTCGACTCCCTTTAGAGGATCCCAAACTCTTCCTTCCGGTCCAGATTCCCTTCAAAGGACTCGCTTAATAGTCCTTCGTGTGGTCTGTTCCCCCTCATCCTACTACAATTTCTGCTGCTGCTACTACTACTACTACTACTACTACTACTACTACTACTGCATAAAAGATACCTCCAGCCATGTTTATTTACTACTAATACTAATACTACTATAACTACTACTACTACTACTACTACTACCACTACTTTTACTGATACGTTTATAATAATAGTAGTAGTAGTGATAGTAATAATAATAATGACTGAGACCAAGACGATGATAAGAAAGAGGGAATGAGAGAAGGAAGGATAAAAGTGTGTGTGTGAGCAACAGGAAATGAGAGATGAAGAAAATGAGATAAAAATGAGAAAGAGGAAATGTGAGCGAGGGTAAATATTGAAAGATAAGGAGAGAGAGAGAGAGAGAGCGAGTCTTCCCCTACCTCCTTGCAACTTCTCTTCCCCCTCCTTTCTCTTCTCCTATTCCTTCCTTCCTCCTCCTCCTCCTCCTCCTCCTCTTCCCCCCCTTTGTCTGGCCCAATGCCATGAGACTCCCAAGGCCTAACTCTCTCTCTCTCTCTCTCTCTCTTTCGAAATATTATTCTTCTGAGTTTAAAATTTATGGCTATGAATTATATACTTTTCTTCATTAATATTGATTTTTTTTATATTTGGATCTTTCTTTATTGTTTATTTTCTTTCTTACTTTCTTTCAATTTTGTCTTTGTTTGATTTATTGATGATTTTTTCTTTCCTTTCCTTTTTTTTTCTATTTTCTATTATTTCTTTTGGTTTATTTTCCTCTTTTTCTACTTTTTCTTTCTTTTCTTCTTTTCCTTTTTTATTTGATTGATTTCCTTGTCTATTTTTTATCTTATTTCCCTTTTCTTTATTTCTTACCACTTTGATGCAGTGAGTCACTATAAATACCATCCTCTCTCTCTCTCTCTCTCTCTCTCTCTCTCTCTCTCTCTCTCTCTCTCTCTCTCTCTCTCTCTCTCTCTCTCTCTCTCTCTCTCTCTCTCCGGCATAAGTCTTCCCTGATTTTGGAAACACTTTTACCGGCGTTTCATAATTAATTTTAATCATCGCCGTCTCTTCCTTGACACATTTTTGAAGAGGAGGAGGAGGAGGAGGAGGAGGAGGAAAGATTGGGTACTGAGAAAGGGTAGGAAAATGAAGGAGGGAAGGAATAAATAAAATGAAGAATAGAAGGAATAAAGAGAAGTAAACAAGGAGAGAAGACTGAAAGAGGGAAAATAAAGGAAAGAAGAGAAAGGAGAACAGTAAAAGGAAGAGGAGGAGGATGAAGGGGAGGAAAGATTTTATATTGAGAAAGGGAAGAAAGGTGACGGAGGGGAGGAAGAGAAGGAGATAAAAAAATAAAGAGAAGTGAATAGGAAGAGGCAGTAGAGAAGTAGACATAGAAGAGAGAAGATGTTTGATAGATAGAAGAAAAGAAGAAGTAATTTTGAAGAGGAGAAAAGAGAGAATAGAAAGAAATAGAAAAGGCAAAAGAGAAAATCGAGAAAGGAAAAGATGAAGATGAAAAACCCGTAGAAAAAAGAAGAGGAAGGGTAATAAAAAATAATGGAAGTTTAGAGGATAAGAAAGTAGTACAGAAACAAAATATAAAGGACGTAAAAATAAAAGTGTGGAAGAAAAAGTAAGTTTAGAGAAAATGAAGGAAGTTACTCTCTCTCTCTCTCTCTCTCTCTCTCTCTCTCTCTCTCTCTCTCTCTCTCTCTCTCTCTCTCTCTCTCTCTCTCTCTCTCTCTCTCTCTCTCGTCTGGGGTTTAATCTTGGGAGTCATTAAAAGGAATTGGCTGTAAAGGGAGGAAAGTTACCTGTCCTTACCTGCCTTTACCTGTGTTCTTTTGTTGAAGTTGTGCTAGATTAATATTTGTTTACCTGCTACTACTACTACTACTACTACTACTACTACTACTACTACTACTACTACTACTACTACTACTACTACTACTACTACTACTACTACTACTACTACTACTACTACCACTACTACTACTACTACTACTACTACTACTACTACTACTACTACTACTACCACTACTACTACTACTACTACTACTACTACTACTACTACTGCTACTGCTACAACTACACACACACACACACACACGTCACTATTCGTCACTGTAACGTCATTATCTTATCCGACACTATAACGTCACTATCCGTCACTGTAACGTCACTATCCGACACTATAACGTCACTATCCGTCACTAACGTCACTATCCGTCACTGTAACGTCACTACGATGTCCCTACCATAGGAGGAGCTGTCTTAAGAGAGAGAGAGAGAGAGAGAGATCGTGGGGGCATGTTTACCCTCATCAACACGTGGAATCTAATGCACTCACGAAGCAATTAAGACCAATATACAGGTAATGGCCTGACTAATGAGGCATCCGTGTGTGTGTGTGTGTGTGTGTGTGTGTGTGTGTGTGTGTGTGTGTGTGTGTGTGTGTGTGTGTGTGTGTGTGTGTGGTGTGTGTGTGTGTGTGTGTGTGTGTGTGTAATTAATCTATTTATATCCTCATGGGAGCGAGTCACCCCCTCCCCCCCCCTCCCCCCGGCATTCATTCACAGCTGGGTGGACGAGTGGGGGAGGGCACAGGTGTAAGGTGGCTGGTCATGCGTCTCCACCTTGCTTGGGAATCGAACCCGGGACCTCTCTGTCGTTAGTCGAGTATGTCAACCACTGCATTGCACGATTTTTTTTGTCTATGTGTGTTTGTGTTTGTGTGTGTGTGTGTGTGTGTGTGTGTGTGTCCAGGTAAGATAAGTTAATTAAAGGTGAATTAATCCTTTGATTCGAGACGCCATCACGATCACACCTGGTAATTAACGAGAGAGAGAGAGAGAGAGAGAGAGAGAGAATAAAGAGCAAATAACCGGCAAAGAATTGAAATCGGAAGAAAAGAGAAACAAAGAAACAGTAGCTGAAGGGAAGAAAAAAGAGAGGAGGAAAATAAAGAATAAAAAATAAATAGAAAAGAAAGAAACGATATATTCCGCAAACGATGGAAAGAAAGAAAGAAAAAAAAACAAAGCCCGTTACAGTTTTCATCACCAGAGAGAGAGAGAGAGAGAGAGAGAGAGAGAGCCTTTTTAAGAGATTATAATAACATAGTCTTTGTGTGAACCTCAGCCTCTCCCTGAATGTATTAATATTGTACAAGAAGATAGATGAGGGAGAGAGAGAGGAGGAGGAAGGGAGAGAGAGGGAGAGAGGAGGAGGAAGGGAGAGGGAGGGAGAGAGGAGGAGGAAGGGAGTGAAAGAGATGGAGAGAGGAGAGAAGGAAAGAGAGAAGACTGATAAAAATGCTTGGGGATTGTGAGGGAGGAGGAGGAGGAAGAGGAGGAGGAGGAGGAGGAGGAGGAGGAGGAGGAGGAGGAGCTTGAAATGAAGTGAAAAAATAGTGAAGGGAAAGATTGCAAAATAAAATTGGAGAGAGAGAGAGAGAGAGAGAGAGAGAATAAAGATAGATAGATACACAGACAGATCGACAAAACGTAGACAGACAGATAGAGAGGCAGATACTGATAGAGTACTAAACAGACAGGTAGGGAGACAGACAAAGAGACAGGTGGGGAGACAGACAGACAGGTAGGGAGACAGACAGAGATAGACAGGTGGGCAGACAGACAGACAGGTAGGCACACAGACAGACAGGTAGGGAGACAGACAGAGATAGATAGACAGGTGGGCAGACAGAGCAGGTGGGCGGATTAAGCCTTCTCCGGAATCGATATGAAGGGAACAAAGATTAATGGGCCTCGGGATAGTAGATTAACATTGGACCCGGCCGCCCGTGAAGACACATGGAGATAGATAGATAAACAGCCGCATTAATAGACAAGGGGCCATGAAGGGCCCAAGATTGATAGATAAGCTTCCGGATAGATAGACAAAGTGACAGAGGTTCAGTATTAATGGGTAAATAGATTTCCAAAGTTGTGGAATATTTTGAGATTAATTTTGAGATTTGGGATGTTTTTTATTGTCTTTGTATCATTCCTCAGTGGACAGATTTAAAGGGCACGACAAAAAAAAAAAAAAAAAAAAAATCCACTGATCGCTGCCCCAGTAAATGAGTGAAAAATGAGATTTCAGAAGAGGGGTCACTTTCGGTTGGAGGGACGCCCTTATACGCTCCTCTTGCAAGAGTTCAAGTCGTAGGTAGGAGGAGATATAGACGAAGGAATGCTGTTCATAAGTTACCCAGAGAAAGGGATGAAAGAATGAAGGTCCTGCTTAACTCTTGCGAGGAACTCTGAGAGGAAGCAAAAATTCGTGTGCTGCGGGGCCTTGGGAGGGAGGCAGGCATGCAAATAACAAGCTCATTAGGGCTGTCAGCTTGTAAATGTCGGCAGAAGAGAGACAGAGAGGCAACACTGGCGGAGATTAAGAGGTAGAACACTGTCAGTAAGTGGAAGAGAGTTGATGAGACGAAGAGCCTTTGACTCCACCACATCCAAAAGGGCTGTGTGTGTGGAGCCCCTCAACGCATGAGATGCATACTCCATACGAAGGCGGACAAATCCTTTGCATATGAATAGCCTTTGCGAAGGGGGAAAAAAACTAGCGGAGACGATACAGATAACGCCTAACCCCGAGAAAGATGATTTAGCAAGAGAGGAGGTATGAGATTTTCAGATTTTCAGTTAAGGAAAGACCGAGGATGTTTATTGTTTAAGAAGGGGAAAGCTGAGTGTTGTCGAAGAATAAAGGATAGGTGTTTGGAAGACTGTCGAGTGCTGACTGATATAGATAAATGTACAGGTGGATTGTTAGAAATGTAGGTAGGTAGGTAGATAGATGGATAGATTGAATAGACACAGATAGATTGAGTTATAATAATAGAAAAATAAATAAACTTTAAATTAGAAATAACAAACCAAAGATATTATGGAAGGAAGGAAGAAAGGAAGGAAGGATGGAAAAAAGTAGTGAAGGTAAAAAATGATTCAAAATGTCAAAAAGGGAAAAAGTAAAGG
>NW_026111863.1:237500-250000 GCF_024679095.1 Eriocheir sinensis | reverse complement strand
TATGAGAAGAAAATCTAGTATATTTTTTTAGGTTTGTCAGCCAAAGATGAAAGAAAACTCGTCTATATATTATTTAGTGATGAAACTCAGTTCTTAGAAAACATCTGCATCTATTTAGATCTGACAATCACAATGGAGAAAAATGATTATCTTTTTATTTATTTAAAATTTTGCCACGAAAGTTGTGAGGTTTAATTTAACTTTCGTGAATCGCTTTATGGCGCTCACTTGGATCAGCAACAATCGGCAAAAACCTTTCCCTTGGTGTAATGGCTACGATTCAGGTCATAAATCCTCTGGCAACGGTTGGACTCCTCCCATGCAACCTGTCCACCCGATCTTCCTTTCCTCGCGCGTTCTGATCAATACCAATTCTTAGTGATGTAATGATCCTCTCCTTGCCTCTTCCCTGATGAATACTGACCCCTACTGAACTATTCTGTCCTAGCTCAGCATAAAACGTTCTAATATGATATTAGCTCACAGTAAAATATCATAAAACAACTGGAAAAATAAAACATGAAAAGGAAGGAAAGAAAGGAAGCAGGTAAGAAAAAAAGAAAATGCAGATTAGAAAGAAGGAAAAGAGAAAGGCAGGAAGGTGGAATGAAGTAAGAAAGGAATGGAGAATGTTAAAAAGTGGAATAAATAAAACAAACAAACATCTATAAGCACAATAAAAACAACAACAACAAAACATTTTAAAGCACAACCAAAACACAACAAAAAATCTCAAAATTGAATCACAACACAACAAAACGTTTTAAAGATTCAACACACACACACACACACACACACACACACACACACACACACACACACACACACACACACACACACACACACACAGTACAACCACATTTAAAGGCTCTCTCAGTAACGCGTAGTGAACGGCGTAACTCTCACCTTCAACACCAACACCCACCTCCACTTCTATGGCTTCACATCCTCCAAGAAGCTGTTTCATGACGCTTTAGCCCTTATACGTACTGCTGAGGGGGGTGGAGGGATTGTGGGGGCAAGGGGAGGGGAGGATAGGAGGGGTAGCAGCGGAACGGGTAGTATTGCGTCATTTGTTTTGGTCGTGACGGGCATAACGCTCACTCAGGGGCGCTGCTCGGCCTCTGATTGGCTGGGCGAGGTGAAGGGAGGCTCATATCAAGCTCCCTGAGTGGCCCTTACTGCTGGGGACGTGTGGAAAGGCCGTGAGTGATTTTTTTTATACTTTTCTTTTTCCGTTTTTTCTTTGCTATATTTTTTTTACGTTCCCTCTTTGATTTTTTTTTGTTCCTCGTCTGATTTTTTTTCTTTTGCTTTCTCGTTTTTCATCAGTTCATTTTTATTTTTTGTATATTTTTCATGTGTTACTTTTTTCATTCTTTCTCGTTTCATTTTTTTTCGAGGTTGTTGTGTTCTCTCGCACCCTTTCCATTTCTGCTGCTACTTCGTTTTTTCTTTCTTGTTTTTTTATCTTGTTTTATTACTTTTTCCCATTCTTTCTCTTTTTGTTGCTTTTCTTATTTATAATCTGTGGGTATCTTGTTGCTGTTGGTCTGTGTATTTGTTTGTCTGTCCAACTGCCTGTCTACCTGTCTGTGTCTGTCTGCCTGTCTGTCTGTCTCTGTTTGTGTCTGTCTATATGTCTGTGTCTGTCTATATGTCTGTTTGTCTAATTCTCTCTCTCTCTCTCTCTCTCTCTCTCTCTCTCTCTCTCTCTCTCTCTCTCTCACCGCGGTAGTTCACACGCGCAGAATTTCGATCTATTTTTATCATCGAACTTGAGCAAATTTTCGGGAGCAAAATTTTGGAAGTTTTGAGAGCGATCTGGTTTTATCTCTTTCTTTATGTTGTTCTCCTTCTTTTTATTTAGGAGGAGGAGGAGGAGGAGGAGGAGGAGGAGTATAGGTGGTTGTTTATTTATTTTTTTCTATTTTCTCTATTGATGTAAGTACAGTTTGATGTTTGTATATAAAGAAAACAGGCATTCTCTCTCTCTCTCTCTCTCTCTCTCTCTCTCTCTCTCTCTCTCTCTCTCTCTCTCTCTCTCTCTCACCGATTCTTTCTTTTCTTTCTTTTCATTCATTCATTTATTCTTTCATTCTTTTATTTTCCATATGTGTTTATGTTTGTGTGTGATTCTCTCTCTCTCTCTCTCTCTCTCTCTCTCTCTCTCTCTCTCTCTCTCTCCTCTCTCTCTCTCCTCTCTCTCTCCTCGCCAGGTTGGGTTTACTTGTTTCAGTGTTTCACCCGTTTCATCTGTTCCCCCAGCAGGTGTTCGCTAGGGCCCTCACCTGCACCTGCCTCACTCTCACCTCCATTAAGCCCTCACATGTGTATCACCTTCACTTATGTCACCTGGCCTGTTTGCGTGCTCCTCCTCCTCCTCCTCCTCCTCCTCCTCTTCTTTATCACCTTGTCTCTGTATCTTGTTTTCACTTTTCTTTTCTCCACCTCTTCTTTTATTAATATTATACTTGCATATTTGTTTCCTCTCCTTCCTCTTCTCTTTGTTTCTTGTTTTCATTTTTCTTTTCTCTACCTCTTTTTCTGTTTACATTATATTGGTTCATTTGTTTTCTCTCCTTCTTCTTCTCTTTGTTTCTTGTTTTCATTTTTCTTTTCTCTACCTCTTTTTCTGTTTACATTATATTGGTACATTTGTTTTCTCTCCTTCTCCTTCTCTTTGTTTCTTGTTTTCATTTTTCTTTTCTCTACCTCTTTTTCTGCTTATATTTTTTTCTCTGTCTCTGCACCTCATTCTGGGCTCTTTGTTTCCTCCTCTTCTTCAATGAACATCAATTCACATTCTCTCTTCTCCGCCGCATTCCACCTATTCTCCACTTTATATAATTTAACTTTAGATCTCTCCATTTTATCTACTCTACTCACCTATTTCTTTTTTCCTTCTTTTCTTTCTTTTTCCGGTATTTATAGTTTACTTCACCCCGATATTCTTTCTCACTCCACGGGTTTACTCTGCCACATTTCACTTCCCCTCTCTGAACGTATACATTCACCCCCCCCCACTCCCCCCCCCCCCCCCCACACACACACAAACACATACACTCACACACACACATTCTTGTCATTTCACCCTGCACACTCACTCACTCACTACTACAAACACCTACTCACTCACTTCTCTCCATATACTCACTCCACGGCGTACACTCAGGCTCGTCCACCCCATTTTGTAACTTCAACGGACATCACCTTTAAGCCTCTACCTGGTCCATGCTCTCTTGATTTCCTTCTACCTGTCTATTAACCTTCTTAGTTCCTTTTATTTGATCTTCCTTGCTCTGTCTCATTCCTGTCACTGCGCTGTCTTGTCCTCCTCTTTCTGTAACTTCAACATATATCTTTAAGCCTTTTTGTGTACTTTGTTCTCTTGATTTCCTTCTTTCTGTTTGCATTATTCTTTCTAGTTCCTTTTATTTGCTTGGTCTCATCCTCTCACTCTACAACACACACTCAGCCTTGCCCACCTTATGCTGTACCTTTTATGTTCACCTTTAAGTCTTTGTCTGTTTTGTGTTCTACGATTTCCTTCTACCTGTCTGTATTATCCTTTCTAGCTTCTTTTATTTGCTTGGTCTCATTCCTGTCACTCCTTCAGATTCAGCCTTATCAACCTCATGCAATAACTTCAACGCACACCTTTAAGTCTTTGCCTGTTTTGTGTTCTACGATTTCTTTCTACCTGTCTGTATTAAGCTTTCTAGTTCATTTTATTTCCTCAGTCTCATTCTTGTCACTCCACCATACATTCAGCCTTATCAACCTCATGCAATAACTTCAACGCACACCTTTAAGTCTTTGCCTATTTTGTGTTCTACGATTTCCTTCTACCTGTCTGTATTAAGCTTTCTAGTTCCCTTTATTTCCTCAGTCTCATTCTTGTCACTCCACCACACACATTCAGCCCCGTCAACCTCATGCTGTAACTTCAATATACATCACCTTTAAGTCTTTACCTGTTTTGTGCTCTACGATTTCCTTCTACCTGTCTGTATTAAGCTTTCTAGTTCTAGTTTCTTCTTTCCTCCCTTCCTTCTTTTCTTCCTTCCTCCTTTCTTTCTTTCTGCTTTCCTGCCCTCACCTTTACCTGGTTTGTTCCTTCCCTTCCCTGCTTAAGAATCTCCTTCCTAATTATATCACCTGCTTCGCCTCTGTACCTCTCCTTGTCACACCTGTTTCCCCATTTCTACCTTTTTAATTTATGTTGATTGCCTTTAGTCCCTCACCTGCTCATGTTTATTCTAATTTACGTCTACCTGTCTTGATTGCCTTGGTTAGAGTTTTTAATTACCTTAACTATCATGGAAAAAATTGAACTTTCCCCCCTAAATTCCCTTCCCTAAAATTTAACCTTCTCTAAAAATTTACTTATTTGATTATATATTTATCTTTAATCTTGTAGCGGCTCCACGTTGTTCCGATCTTCTTCTTACCTGTCTAAATTAATCTGTATGTTTTCCCTTTATTAGCTTTATCACCTGGAAAATACTGTTCTAGATATGTGTAATCTTCCTTGAAAATATACCTGTTTGAATTTCGTACACCTTCAATTACCTGCCCTATGTTCTTCCTGCTTTCTTTTACCTGTCTTGATTAACTCTTTTTAGTCCCTTTTATTAGCTTGGCCACCTTGAAATATCTTGTTCTTGAAATATTTAAACTTCCCTATTAATGTGCCTGTGAATTATATATACCTTGATTCTCTTTCGTTATTTCTTCCTTTCTTCTTCCTGGTTTTTCTTTCGTTTACCTCCTTCCTATCATCTTTCTTTTCTTTCTTTCTTCCTCTTCTTTCCTTCCTTCCTTCCTTCCTTCCTTCCTTCCTTCCTTCCTTTATTCCTTCCCTCCCTTTCCCCTTCATTCCCCCCTCTCTTCCTTCCCTCCTACCTTCCTTCCTTCCTTCCCTCCCTTCCTCCTTCCTTCCTTCCCTTCTTTCCTCCTTCCTTCCCTCCCTCCTTCCTTCCTTCCTTCCTTTCAATTCCTCCCGTCCTTCAATTCCTCCCTCCTTCCCTCCCTGTTTCCTTCCTCTCTTCCTTCCTTCAGTTCCTCCATCCCTCCTTCCTTCCGTCTTTTACCTGTTCTGCGTTCTGCTTCCCCTTTACCTGCCTTGTTCAACGCTTTTTAGCTCATGGTATTGACTTGGTTTCGGAAAATTTAATGTTCATTCCTAAGTTACTCCTGTTTGATTTTTATGTATCATTTATCTTTTACTCTTTTACGTATTCTTATGTTCTTCCTCTTTTTTCTTTTTTTTAACTTTTCATTAACTCTTTTTAGTCCCTTTTATCAGCTCTTCCACGTTGAAATATCTTGTTTAACCTTCCTTCATAAAATACTCCTGTTTGATTTTTATATATCATTTGTCTTTTACTTTTTTACTTATTCCTATGTTCAACTTTTTTATTAAACTTTTCATTAACTATTTTTTGTCCCTTTTGTGAGCTCTTCCACGTTCAAATATCTTGTTTAACCTTCATTCATAAAATACTCCTGTTTGATTTTTATATATCATTTGTCTTTTACTTTTTTACCTATTCCTATGTACAACTTTTTTTATTAAACTTTTCATTAACTATTTTTTGTCCCTTTTATGAGCTCTTCCACCTTGAAATATACACCTGCTTGATTTATATTTACCTGTCCCATGCTCTCCCTACTTTCTCCTACCTGTCTGTATTATCCCTTTCAGTCCATTTATTAGCTTTGTCATCATGCAATATTTACCCTTTATAAAAATCTACTTGCTTCATTTATGTTTACTTTTAATCATTTACCTGTTCCATGTTTTTTTTCTACCTGTCTTGACGAGGCCTTTCAGTCCCTTTATTAGCGTCGCCGCCTCGGGAAAAAAAAACTTGTCCCCGCCACGTTTCGC
Source organism: Eriocheir sinensis (assembly GCF_024679095.1). Lineage (NCBI taxonomy): Eukaryota > Metazoa > Arthropoda > Malacostraca > Decapoda > Varunidae > Eriocheir > Eriocheir sinensis. Next base: position 244,104 of record NW_026111863.1, on the reverse strand, counting down.
CTCCCGCCACAAAATATATATAAAGTTGAATTTCTCTCGCGCGGCCTAAAGTGAAGGGAAAATAGAGTGAGTTGTGGCTTCTTCGCTGCGTCAAATTGTATCAAAGGACGGGAGGGGTGACGGGGAGGGGGGGGAGGGGAAGGAAGGAGGAGGAAGAAGAAGAGAGAGAGGCATTGAGGGTCTTCGTGAGAGGTACCCTGTTTTCTTCTCTTCTTCCTTCCTCCAGTCCTCTCTTCCTCCGTTCCTTTTCTCCTTCCTTTCCTCATCCAAGTCTTTATTTTCCTCCCTTTCTTTCTTTCTCATTCTTCCTGACTTATTTTCTTTCCTTTACCTCCTTCCTTCCTCTCTTCCTTTTCTCCTAATTTTCTTTTTTTCCTACCTCTTTCCTGCGTCCTTCCTTCCCTCCTTCCGTCTTTCCTTTCTTCCTTTCTCTTTTCCTCTCCATTCATCGTCTTCAACCCCTTTTCTTCCCCACCTTTCTTCCTTTCTTCTTGCCTTAATTCCTCTTCTTTCTTCCTCTCTCTCTCCTTTCCTTCAGTCCTCATCCCTTTCCTTTCTGCCTTTTCTTTACCTCTTTGCGTCCTTTCTTCTCTCCTTCTCTGTAACCCTTCCATCCCTTCTTCCAACCCTTCCTTCCTTCCTTCCTTTGCCTCCCTCCATCTCACCTTCCTTCCTCCCATCCCTCTCTCCCATCCTTCCTTCCTTCTTTCCTTCCTTCCTTCCTCACTTCCTTCCTCCCCTCGTCCTCGCTGAGTGGCACCCTGATTTTATGCGCGCTAAGGGGCCGTCGACACCATTGAGAGCTCCTCCAACTTCAATAATTACTGATGGACTTGTTTTCCTCCCGTCAGATGGAGAGGAGGAGAGAGGGAGGGAAGGAGGTGCGGAGGAAAGGGAGGAAAGGGGTGAATGCGTGTGTAAGGAGGTGGGCGAGGAAGTAGGAAGGAAGGGGATGGAGAAGGAGATGTGAGGAGGAGGAGAAGGGGAGAAGAAAGGAAGGAAGAGGGAAGGGAAAGAGGAGGAAAGGAGTGAAGGAGGAGGGAAGGGGATTGTGTAATAGGAGGAGGAAGTGAAGGAAAAAGGAAGGAGAGAGGGGAGGAGGAAGAGAAAGAAAGAAGGAAGGAAGGAAGGTGGGATGGATGGATGGATGGAAGGAGGAAGGGAGGGGAGAGAAGGGAAGGAAGGAAGGAAGGAAGGAAGGAAGGGTTAAAGGATGGGAAATAGAGAAAGAGGGATGGAGGAAGGATGGAGGAAGAAAAGGAGGAGGAGGAAGAAGCAGGAACAAGAGAAGGTGGAAAGGAAGCAGGGAGGAGAATGGCAGGAGACAGGAGGAGGTGTATGAAGGAATGATAGAGGGGCGGAGGAAGGGAAGAGAAGCAGGGGAAGAAAGAAGGAGAGAGAGTAGGAGGGAATGAGGGAGAGAAAAAAGGAGTGAAGGAGGAGGAAGGAGGGGGAGGAGAAGGAGGAGGAGGAGGAGGAGGAGGAAGGTTTCAGATATGTGTTTTCGTGGTGAAGGAGGAGAGAGAGAAAAGTAAGGTTAGAGGAGGCAGTGGGAGAAAGAAAAGACAAAAGTTTGTAAGGATGGAGGAAAGAAAGAGGAGTGAGGAGGAGAGGAAGGGGCGGAGAGGAAGGAAGGGTAAGAACATGGGTACAAGTGAAGGAAAAACAAAAGGAATGAATGGAAAGGGAAGATGGAGAAGATAAAAAGGGGACAGTAAAAAGAAGAGAGTAAAATAGAGGAGGCAAAGGAGGAGGAGGAAAGGAAGATGAAAGTGGAAGTAGGAATTAAAAGAAAGATGATGTAGGGGAAAGGCGACGAGATAGAGAGAGATTACAAGAAGATGAAAATGGAATAATGAAGAGATAAAACAAATGAGGGAACAGGACAGGATAACGTGGAGGAGGCAGAAGAGAAATGAGGATGGGAGAGAAGAAGAGAGTGAGGGAGAGGAGGAAGGAGAAAGAAGAAGGGACATGTGGTGAGTGGGAAAAAGAGGTGATTTGGGGGAGGAGGAAGAGGAAGAAGGAACTCAGGAAACTGGAGATGGGGAGAAGGGTGGAAGGAAGAGGAAGGAACACGAGGTAGGAGATTCAAAGAGGGTGAGGGGTAGAGGGGAGGAGGGTGAGATAGAGGGGAGGAGGAAAGAGGAAGAAGGAACTCGGGGGAAACTGGAGACAGGGGGAGGAGGGGAGGAAGGAAGAAGAGGAAGGAACACGAGGTAGGAGATTCAAAAGAGGAGTGAGGGGGAGTAGAGGAGGAAAGCGGAGTGAGGTAGAGGTGGGGAGGAAAGAGGAAGAAGGAACTCGGGGGAAACTGGAGACAGGGGGAGGAGGGGAGGAAGGAAGAAGAGGAAGGAACACGAGGTAGGAGATTCAAAAGAGGAGTGAGGGGGAGTAGAGGAGGAAAGCGGAGTGAGGTAGAGGTGGGAAGGAAGGAGGAGGAGGAGGAGGAGGAAGATGATGGGCCGGTACGTGTCTGGGTTAGCGGGAAGACGGAGAGCTGAGATAATAGAGCAAGATTGTAGAATGTTTCCCAGACGCATAAAAATCGTAGCCGTGACGAAGCGTTCCCGAAGGTTGTGTTTGTGTCGGGCTGACATTGTTGGTCCCACTACCGCTGCTCCTACTACGCCTTTTTTTCCTTCTTCACCCTCTCCTCCTCTTCCATTTCCCCTCCTCTTCCTCCTCCTCTTCCTCCTGCGGTTCCTCTTCCTCCTACTCCTACTCCTGCTGGTATTGTTGGTCCCTCTACCGCTGCTCCTACTACGCCTTTTTTTCCTTCTTCACCCTCTCCTCCTCTTCCATTTCCCCTCCTCTTCCTCCTCCTCTTCCTCCTGCGGTTCCTCTTCCTCCTACTCCTACTCCTACTGGTATTGTTGATGCCACTACCGCTGCTGCTATTGCGATTCTTTTTCCTTCTTCTCTCCTCCTCCTCTTCCATTTCCCCCTCCTCTTTCTCCTCCTCTTCCTCCTGCGGTTTCTCTTCCTCCTACTCCTACTCCTACTGGTATTGTTGGTCCCTCTACCCCTGCTCCTACTACGCCTTTTTCCTTCTTCACCTCTCCTCCTCTTTTCCCTCCTCTTCCTCCTCCTCTTCCTCCTGCGGTTTCTCTTCCTCCTACTCCTACTCCTACTGGTATTGTTGATGCCACTACCGCTGCTGCTATTGCGATTCTTTTTCCTTCTTCTCTCCTCCTCCTCTTCCATTTCCCCCTCCTCTTTCTCGTCCTTTTACTCCTCCTCTTCCTCGTCATCTTACTCCTCCTCTTCCTCGTCCTTTTCCTCCTCCTGACCCTCCTACTCCTACTACTACTACTACTACAACTACTACTACTACTACTACTACTACTTCTACTACTACCAACAACAACAACAACTAAATATCCCGCTTCAGTTGTTCATGACCTAACTTAATATCTTACTCACACACCCTTTCCCTTCTCTTTTCCTCTCTCCCTCCTCCTCTCTCCCTGTTCCACTCCCTCACCCCCTCCTTCTCCCTTCAATCTCATAAGCCCAGACACAACAGTCACCCCATAAACCGTCACATTCTCTCACTTAAAACGATCAGCTGAGGGAAGGAGGGAGGGAGAGAGGCTTGTAGTGAAACGCGGCTGGCTGCCTCCGTAGATTTACACCCGGGAAGGCCTGACTCAGCATAACACAGGGAGTGGAGGAGATGAAGGGAGGGAGGAGGAGGAGAAGGGAGGGAGAAGGAGAGGGGGAGAACTTAATATGAAGAGGTTGGGGAAACGTGTCTTATCTTGTTCACATCTGTCGTGATCTCAGCGAAGTGTGACTCTGATACTGCCACGTGAAGGCTGCTATTACCGCTACTACTACTACTACTACTACTACTACTACTACTACTACTACTACTACTACTACTACTACTACTACTACTACTACTACTACCTCTACTACTACTACTACTACTACAACTACTCGCAACCCTACACTAATACGACTTTTATTACTATTAAGGCGGATATTCCTACTTCAATACTAATAAAACTACGTGCCCTTCTCTCTCTCTCTCTCTCTCTCTCTCTCTCTCTCTCTCTCTCTCTCTCTCTCTCTCTCTCTCTCTCTCTCTCTCTCTCTCTCTCTCGTTGTATTGCATTTGTTTGGGTAAGTCTTTTTTTTTTTTTTTTTTGCTTCCGTCATTCATTCTTTCACTCATTCATTCGTTTTATATTTTTTTTCTTCCATTCTTTATTTCTTTTATTCTTTTCATTTTTATTTTCTTTCTTTTGTTTTTGTTGTTTATTTTGGTTTGGTTTCTTTCTTTCCTTTCTTATGCTTTCCTTATAATTTCTTCTTTTCCTCTCTTCTTCTTCTTCTTCTTCTTCCATCTCACTTCATCTTCCACTCTCTTGGTTTGTTTCTTCTTCTTCTTCTTCCTCCTCCTCCTCCTCCTCCTCCTCCTCCTCCGCTATTGTCGACTAGTGCATAATTTAATCTTAAGACTCATTTTTTCTTCACCAGGCTGGAGGAAAAGAGAGAGGGAGAGTAGGAGGATGAAAGGGAGGGAGAGAAGGAGGGAGTGAGAGAGTGAATAAAAGAGGGAGAGCAAAAAATGTGAGGCAAGGAGGTATATACAAAGAGAAGAATGTTGATGAAGAATGGAAGAGAGAGAGAGAGAGAGAGAGAGAGTGGAGAGAAAGAGTCAGGCAGGCATGGAGGCAGCGATGAAAGAAGAGAGGGAGGGAGGGAAGAGAGAGGGAGAGGTGGAGCTAGGCAGGACAGAGAGGAAGGAGGGAAAGAAGGAAATGAAAGAGAGGTGGAGTAAGGGAGAAAAGGGAGAAGGTCAGAGAAAAAGGAAATGAAGAAAAAGAAGAAATAGAATGAGAAAGAAAAGAAAAAATATAAATGCAAGAGAGAGAGAGAGAGAGCAAGGCGTGGGTACGTGCTCGAGACCGCCAGTTCGAGCACGTTCGAGACAGTTTCGTTTTATGTGTTTCGAGTCCCGGACCGTATTTTTGGCGCTTCTTGGAGGACGCTTTCTCTCTCTCTCTCTCTCTCTTTCTCTCTCTCTCTCTCTCTCTCTCTCTCTCTCTCTCTCTCTCTCTCTCTCTCTCTCTCTCTCTCTCTCTCTCGAAACGTCTTGACTATGATGTTGCATATTTTTTCTTTTCCTCGCATCATCCTTTCTCTCCCTTCTTCTCTCCCTCCCTCCATCTTTAGGAGGAAAAGTCTCATCCAGGAAACTATCGACCAATTAGCCTGACATCGATTGTTTGTAAGTTAATGGAGACTATCATTCGCGACAATATGGTGAAATTCTTCGAAGAAAATAGTATAATAAATAATTCGCAACATGGCTTCCGTAGTAAATGTTCGTGTTTAACTAACTTACTTGATTTTTTTCACTATATTTTTGAGGTGTTCGATGAAAGGAGATCAGTAGATATCACATATCTGGATTTTCAAAAGGCATTTGATAAGGTCCCCCACCAACGATTGCTCAGCAAACTATTGGCGCACGGTATCTCGGGTAACATTCACAATTGGCTTGTGGACTGGCTCTCTGAGCGGAAACAGAGAGTAGTTGATAGTACAACAGTTACGGCCTTCAAGAATAGATTAGACAAGTATTTTGAATCCAACCAGCAACTAAGATATTACTCATTGTCGTAATAACGTTAAGTTCTTTCGAATACTGGTGTCCTTGTCCGCTTTTATCGCCCGGTTAGTGGTAGCAGTAATGGTAGTTCTTTCCTCTTTCCTACATAAATTCCATGCAGTTTTTCCTTGCTGCATGGTTCTTTTTCCTTTCCTGCCAGCTTTGGCTGGAGGGATGGAGGGGTGGGGAGGAGCCTTCGCCTTTGCTGTCCTTCATCTTCCACCTTTGATTAGATAGTTAGTGTAGCTTGTCACAAACAGCCTCGTAAGGACCAGCAGGTCTGCTGTTGTTTGTTCTTTCTTTGTGTTCCCTTTGTGTTCCTTTGTGTTCTCACCTGCTGTGGTTGGCAGGTGTGTAGGGAGCGGCGCCCCCTGCCAGGTAATGACCCACTTACCTGCTAGTTTTTTTTTTCTCTCTCTCTCTCTCTCTCTCTCTCTCTCTCTCTCTCTCTCTCTCTCTCTCTCTCTCTCTCTCTCTCTCTCTCTCCGGACACCTCTACCTGTTCCCTACGGTACCCTAATTAGCTCCCCTCACTTCCATCTCTCCCTCTAACTCTCACAACTTTCTCTCTCTCTCTCTCTCTCTCTCTCTCTCTCTCTCTCTCTCTCTCTCTCTCTCTCTCTCTCTCTCTCTCTCTCTCTCTCTCTCTCTCTCTCTCTCTCTCTCTCTCTCCTGAGCAAACTATGTAAGCAGAAAAAGAAGATAAAGTTGTGGGCCGTCATTATCAAGTTTCATTATTAATTTCCGCGTGTTAGGGAGAGAGAGAGAGAGGTGGGTGGGAGATGATCCGACAAAGATGCTGGCTGAAAGATTGAGAAAGGAAAGGAGAGCATGTATTGTAAGAGGAGGAGGAGGAAGAAGAGGAGGAGGAGGAGGAGGAGGAGGAGGAGGAGGAGGAGGAGGTGGTAGTAGAAGAAGAAGTAGTTGAAAAAGAAGAAGTAGAAGAAGAAGAAGAAGAAGAAGTAAAAGAAGAAGAAA
>NW_026111863.1:195000-217500 GCF_024679095.1 Eriocheir sinensis | reverse complement strand
TCCTCTTCTTCAATCTTCCATCCAATTCCTTCTTCCATTTTTTTTCATCTTTCTTCATTCTCCTGTCTCTGTTTATTTTTCTGTCTTCATTTCCTTTTCTTTCCCCCTTTTTTCCCTTTTTCCCTCGTTTTTTTTCCTTTTTTTCACTCCTTTCATCTCTACTTCCTGCTTTTCTTTCCCTTTCTTTAATATTTCTTTTTTCATATTCCCCTTTCACGTCTTCCCTCTCCTTTTTATTACATTATTTTCCCTTTTCTCCTCCTTCCTCCTCCTCCTCTTGGTCCTCCTCCTCTTCCTCTTGGTCCTCCTCCTCTTCCTCTTGGTCTTCCATCTTCTCCTTCTACTGTTTATCTTTTTTATATACGTCACTTCTCATCCCTGTCGTCATTATTTTCCTCCTCCTCCTCCTCCTCCTCCTCCCCCCAAAACATAACAGTTCCATCCATCTCTCTGTGGTTTATTAATCGAGTGGAAGCATTTGGTAATTTGCAGGTAATTCCCTCGGGCGGGGAGGCAAAAGGTGTTGATTTTTCTTTTTTTTTGTTGTTTATTTCGTTTCAAAAGTAAGTTTTGTTTCACCATTTCCACTTTTTTGTCTTTCATTCATTCATTTTCTTTATTTCCGTTTTCATCTTTCTTTCTCTTTGTGCTGTCTGTCTTCGTCTGTCTGTCTGTCTTTTTATTTTTTTTTATTTTTACGTTTCGGGCCATGGCGCTGGTAGGCTTTTTTGGTCTGGCTTGATGATGGACTCCCTCCCGTTATGACGCAGGCAGGTGTTTATAGTGGCGCCATCCTGCTCGGCTCATGCTGCCCCCCGGAGCTCATTTTTAATCCTCTTTTTTTCTAGTGAGAGAATCTAAACTCCGGGCTGACAGTGGTCTTCAGGACAGCATTTGGGTAGTCTTGGGCAACTCGGGGGTGACTAACCACTCAGTCACCGCCCCCCTCCCCTCTGTCTGTCTGTCTGTCTGTCTGTCTGTCTGTCTGTCTGTCTGTCTCTCTCTCTCTCTCTCTCTCTCTCTCTCTCTCTCTCTCTCTCTCTCTCTCTCTCTCTCTCTCTGTTTTACATATAGACAGAAGATAAATATGAGCCGAAAATTACTCGTATCTCTCTCTCTCTCTCTCTCTCTCTCTCTCTCTCTCTCTCTCTCTCTCTCTCTCTCTCTCTCTCTCTCTCTCTCTCTCTCTCTCTCTCTCTCTCTCTCTCTCTCTCTCTCTCTCTCACACACACACACACAATAGTGACGTTAATGTAATATAAATCTCCCTTCACTTCAGAACATATATTTTCTCCCCTTTTATCTCTCTTTTTCCTTCCCTCTCTCTTCCCTTTTTCCCTCCCTCTCTCTTCCCTTTTTCCTTCCCTCTCTCTTCCCTTTTTCCCTCCCTCTCTCTTCCCTTTTCCCTCCCTCTCTCTTCCCTTTTTCCCTCCATCTTCCCTTTAAACCTCCCACTATCATTTCTCTTTTTCCCTCCCTCCCATCCCTTTTTTCCTCCCTCTCTTCTTTCTCTGTTTTCCTCTCTCTTTATTTCTTCCTCTCTTTTTCTCCCCTTTTCTCCCCCCTCTTTTTCCCATTTTCCCTTTTTTCTTTCCCTCCCTCCTCTTTTCTCCTTCATTTTCTCCTTTCCTCTCTTCCCCTCCCCTCGTTTACTCCCTATTCTCTTTCTCCCTCCTTGTTTTTCTTCCTCCTTTCCCTTCCTTTTCCTTCACTCCCCTTGCTCTCCCTTCCCTGTATCCTTTCCCTCATTCTCTCTCTTTTCCCTCCTCTTCCTAACTTCTCCTTTCCCTCCCTTCTTTATTTATCTTCTTCCTTTACCTTCACTTGTTTTTCCTCTCCCCATTTACTCCCCTTCCCTCCCTTCTGTTCCTACCCTAATTTCCTCCCCTCTTTTCCTCCTCCACTTTCTTCCCCTCTTTTCCTCCCCTTCTTTCCTCCCCTCTTTTCTTTCCCTTTCTCTTCTTCACTCCAATTTTGTCTTTCCCTACCCTCTCCCTCCCCCATTTTCCTTCCTTTTCCTTCTCCCCTTTTTCTCCTCCCTTTTCCTTCCTCTTCCCCTTTTCTACCCGAGTTTCCTCTTATTTTTTATCCACTCTTCCTCCCTCTCTTGCCCTCTCGTGTCCATCGCCTCCTTTCCTCCCTTCTTTTCCTCTTCTTCTTCCTCTTTCTTTCCTCATTTCTTTCACTCATCTTCTGTCCCTCCCCTTCTCTCCTCCCCGTCTGTTCCTTGCCCTCTTTTCCTATCCTTATCTCTCCTCTTATCTTCCCTTCTGTATTCCTTTCCCATTATCCTTCTCTTTTTCCTCTCCTCTTTTCCTCCCCCTTTTCCTCCCCTCTTTTCCTCCCCTCGCGAACTAAAAGTGAAAAAAACGATTGTAATTCTGTGTTTATGGAATCGAGAAAAAAAATTTGCATACTTGGATACTTTATTAAAACAGTATGTGTGTGTGTGTGTGTGTGTGTGTGTGTGTGGACAGGGCAAATAAAGAGTGGTGATGCTGGTGGAGGTGGTGGGGAGGAGGAGGAGGGGGAAGAGTGGTGGTAGGGATGTGATTGGTGGCATGTTTGTTGATGTTGTTGTTGTTTTTGTTGTTGTTGTTGTTTTAGTCCTTTGTGTTTTGCTGTTTGTGTTTGTTTTTGTTTAATAGAAATCGAGTGTTGGAAATCCTGTTACTACTACTACTACTTTTTTTTTTACAACAAAGGAGACAGCTCAAGGGCACAAAAAAAGGGAAACAATAATATAAAAAAAGCCCGCTACTCACTGCTCCTAAAAAAAAAAAAAAGAATCAAAAGAGGTTGCCGAAAGAGAGGTCAATTTCGGGAGGAGAGGTGTCCTGATACCCTCCTCTTGAAAGAGTTCAAGTCGTAGGCAGGAGGAAATACAGATGAAGGAAGATTGTTCCAGAGTTTACCAGCGTGAGGAATGAAAGAGTGAAGATGCTGGTTAACTCTTGCATAAGGGGTTTGGACAGTATAGGGATGAGCATTGGTAGAAAGTTGTGTGCAGCGGGGCCGCGGGAGGGGGGGAGGCATGCGGTTAGCAAGTTCAGAGGAACAGTCAGCATGGAAATAGCGATAGAAGATAGAGAGGCAACATGGCAGCGGAATTTAAGAGGTAGAAGACTATCAGTCGGAGGAGGCAGGCTGATGAGACGAAGAGCCTTAGACTCCACTCTGTCCAGAAGAGCTGTGTGAGTAGAGCCCCCCCACACGTGAGATGCATACTCCATACGAGGGCGGACAAGGCCCCTGTATATGGATAGCAACTGCGCGGGGGAAAAGAACTGGCGGAGACGATACAGTCTACTACTACTACTACTACTACTACTACTACTACTACTACTATCACTACTACTACTACTACTACTACTACTACTACTACTACTACCCCCACCACCAGAAATCTCACAATGTTCTCACACACACACACACACACACACACACACACACACACACACACTCACACACACACACACACAATCATTCGTCTTCTCGCCGCTAGAGGCCACAATGTTATGAAACCAGATCCCATTTTCTGTGACTGAATAAAAAGGGTAACAATTGTGTTTCTTTTATTACATTTTTTTTTCTCTCCCGTTCGTCTCATTCATCAGTTATTTCATTTCCTCTTCGTATTGTTTCTCGGTGTTCTTTTTTTTTTTTTCTCTTGTTTTGTCTGTGTCTCATTTTCTCTTTATCGCGTCTTTCTTTTCTTTCTTTCTTTCTTCCACCCTCATCGTCGGCTCGTTTATTTTCTCTTCTCTTTCTCTTTAATTTTTCTCTTTTGATATTAGTTTTGGTTGATACTTGTTCTCTCTTTCTCTTTCTCTATTTCCTTTCATTTATTTTTTGTTCCTCTGTCTTTCCCGTCCACATTCTTTGCTTTTCTCTCTTTTTTTCTTTCTTTCTTTCTATCTTTCTTTCCTTGCTTCCTTCCTTCATCTTCATCTTTCATTTCCTCCTTTTTTCATTCCTTTGCTTCCCATCCTTGTTCTTTGTTTTTTCTTCTTTCTGCTCCCCATCCTTCCTTCCTTCCATCCCTCCCCCCTTCCTTCCTTCTTTCCTTCCTTCCTTCCCTCCCTCCTTCCTTCCTTCCTTCATCTCCATCTTCCTTTTCCACACTTCCCTCCTCTGTCAAATTCATCCTTGCCTCCCCTCGCTTCCTCCTCCCCTCTCTCCATTTCTTCTCCCTTCCCCGCTCCCCCCTCCCCTCCTTTCTCCTCCCCTTTTCTCCCCTTAATCTCCCTTCCCTCCTAAGTGATGTATCTCCGGGGAAACACGGAATATAGACTTATTTCTTAGGTTCCTCTCTCCTCTCCCCTTCCTTTTCCTTCATTCCCTTCCCTTCCATTCCTCCTTCGTTTCTCTTCCCCTTCACATATTCCCTTCAATTCCGTCCTCTTCATTTCTCTTCCCCTCACTTCCGTTCTCTCTATTTCCTTTCCCTTCTACTCTCTTTTCTTCCCTTCCTTTCCCTCCTTTATTTCGCCTCCCTTCCCAATCATCTTCCCTTCCGTTCTCTTCCTTTCTCTTCCACTCCCTTAAGTTGTCTTTTTTCTTTTCCCTCTCTTCCACCTTTCGTTTCCCTTACTTTCTGTTCTTTTCCTCTCCTTCCCCTTCCTTCGTCTTCCCTCCCCTCCCCTCCCCTCCCTTCCCCTTCCCTTCCCTCCCCTCCCCTCCCCTTCCCTTCCCTTATATTCCCCTCTCTCTCTCCTATAGACACTCACAAGGGATCACTAAACACATATATTTACACACTACTGTGGTAGACTCTCTCTCTCTCTCTCTCTCTCTCTCTCTCTCTCTCTCTCTCTCTCTCTCTCTCTCTCTCTCTCTCTCTCTCTCTCTCTCTCAATCCACTGGTGAGAGAGAGAGAAGAAGAAGATATGTATATTTACAGACATATTTTTCTTCTCCTTTGATCATCGTGTGTGTGTGTGTCTGTGTGTGTGCGTATGTGCGCGCGCGTGCGTGCGTGCGTGCGTGTACGTGCGTGCGTGCGTGTGTGATAATTGGATGCATATTGGGTATATTGTCTATTTGTATGACTACCACGGGCTCTCTCTCTCTCTCTCTCTCTCTCTCTCTCTCTCTCTCTCTCTCTCTCTCTCTCTCTCTCTCTCTCTCTCCCGGTTTTCCACTCAGGGCAGCTCAGTCAAGGAGTAAACACAGACTCTTGTTGGTCTTGGTCTTAGCCTCTTCCTTCCTCTTAACACACGCCTTCCTCTTGCTTCTCTCTCTCTCTCTCTTTTTTTTTTTTTTAAACAAGTTTTTACAGAAAAAGGAGGCTCAAAATTACACTTTTTCGGTAAAATTATTCTAAGAGCCTGTGTATGGGACAAATTGAATTGTCGAATGTTGAAACATTCAAGCATACAAATACAAAAATACGAAAAAAATAAAGAAAAACATGTAAAAACAATATCGAATAATGTGTTTGTCACTTTATATTTATAGTTTATAGCACTAGCGCACTTGGGTGTCCCTCACGCCACCTGTGAGCAGCCAGCTTCACCTGCTGCGTGCTCATGTTCTCCACTTGGGGAGTGGCTGCCGTGAACATGTTCCACAGGCGTGTGGTCCTGGCTGTATAAGTGCGCTGGTGCTGCCTGGAGTGTGATCGAGGCACCTCCACGAGCTGGTCACCGGAGTGTGGTCAGGTGAACCTCTGAGCAGCGCGTGGAGGGAGCCTCAAGCTGCTGAGGTGGGGAACCCCCTGCACCTGGGCTTTGTGACACACCACCAGTGCTGAGACATCACGGCGGTGCTCCAGCGATGTCACAGTGGCAGACTCCTCCTCCAGGTGGTCGCTGGCCTCCACCAGACGCAGTGCTCGTCGCTGCACTGCGTCGAGCCTCTGCATGTGGGTGGCAGCACTCGCCATCCAGCACAGGGCACCGTACTCCAGATACGGACGTATCTGTGCCTCTCTCTCTCTCTCTCTCTCTCTCTCTCTCTCTCTCTCTCTCTCTCTCTCTCTCTCTCTCTCTCTCTCTCTCTCTCTCTCTCTCTTTCATTACGTCACAAACTCCTGAACGTTCCTTGTAATTTGGTGAGGTCAGATAAAGGAGACGAGAAGGATTACTGACTCTATAGTACGTAAATTTAGTGAAAATTAAGATCTAATAAAAAATGAAAAGTAGGGAAGATAATTTTATTGATAGATACTTTTAATATTCTCGCGAAGTGTGACAAAATATAAGAGGAGCAAAAATAAATGATGGGATGAGATTTGCGAGACACACGAAAGAAGACCCAGTACTTTATTCCTCAGCCATTAAAAAAAAAAAAGCCAGATATGATTTTTTCAGTCATAGAAAACAAAATGAATTAGAACAATATTTTTCAGGCATACAAAACAAGAGCCAAACATAGAATCAACCCATTTTTTTCCAGATATATTAAACAAGAACAAAATTTAGAACTGGGTCCTTCTTAAACGAATATTAAGTCAAGGGGATGCCTCGTCATTACCAGAAGCCGATCAGGTGTTCACGGGGGAGGGGGAGGGAGACGGGATGTTATGTAATGCAAGTCTAATTGAAGAGAGTCATTCAAGGTATGGAACTATTCTTCTTCTGCGTCTTTTCGTCTAACGTGCTTGTTTTCCTTTATGGGGACTGCAGGAGCTATGAATCTCTCCCACTCTTGAGATGGATGAACTCTAGAAAACAAGAAAACGAAGCCAAAAGGTCCAGACGAGATGTTTCCGCGAGTTCTAAAGGAGACAGCAGATATAATTTTTAAGCCTCTCCAGCATTTATTCGAAGGGGGAAAGAGGGGGCAGGGGGAGGACACGGTATGTTAGGTAATCTAAGTATAATTAAAGCAAGTTAGTAAATGGAAAGATGAACTCAAGTAAATAAAAAAAAAAAAGATGCTACGTGGTCCAATAAAACAAGAAAACGAAGGCTGAAGGTCCAGACGAGATGTTTCCGCGAGTTCTAAAGGAGACAGCAGACTATTTTTAAGCCTCTTCAGCATTTATTTAAAGGGGGAAAGAGAGGCCAGGGGAGGAGACGGTATGTTAGGTAATGTAAGTATAATTAAAGCAAGTCAGTAAATGAAAGGATGAACTCAAGTAAACAAGTAAACAATGCTACGAGGTCCAGACGATAGTTTCCGGCTCGTTGTAAATGAAGCTACAGGCGTAATTTTTCAGCCTCTGTCCAACATTTATAGGAAGTCTTCACGGGGGGTAAGGGGGAGAGGGGGCGTGGGGGCAGGAGAGGAGACGGAATGTTATGCAATCTACCAGTAATTAAAGAAAGGATCAGTTCTAGAAATCGAAGCTACGAGGTCCAGATGAGATGTTTTCGGTGAGCCCAAGACGAAGCTACGGACACTATTTTTCAACCTCTGTCCAGCATTTATAGGAAGCAGAAATAGTAGAAATATAGAAGAGAAATTAGAAAAAGAAAATGAAAAAGACGAAGAAGAAGAAAAAGAGAAAGAAGAAGAGGAAGAAGACGAAAAAGAAGATTATGTTGATGATGAAAAGTAGAAACAAACACAACTATGAAGTGTTGTCGGAAGTACATACTCTTACCGGCAACACGGCGGAGGGCCAGCCAGTGTTTCACTCGTCTTAGAGAAGTATGGAAAATCGATATAATGTTAAGTTGTCGTCAAATTAGTCTGGCGTCGGTTGTAGGGAAATTGTTGGAGTCTAGGAGGAAGAGGAAGAAGGGAAAGAAGAGGTAGAAGAGGGTAAGGAGATGGATATATTAAAGCCAGAAATATTCGTGACCGTCTAGACTAACAGACTGACTTTATTCTACAGTAATCCAGGCATCTCAAACGAAAGAAGTTGAAAAATAAATAAACAAACAAAAAACCGTAACATTCTAAGTAGCTACACGACCAGCGATGCAGTCTTGGTCACTCCAGCTGTGGAAGGGATTTGGGCGTTCGTGTGACCTCTGCCCTCGCCCCAGGAATCACTGTATTGCCACCAGAAACTGTGTTATTTATTTGCTATTTGTTTTACAGCCAAGGAAATAGTTAAAGGGCATAAACAACGACAAAAAAAGCCCGGAAACAAATTTTTAGATTATATTCCGATAACCTTTATAAATTGTAAATCCTTATTTGTATCTGGCACTGGTTAAGCCTCACCTGGATTATGCTCTTCAGAAATGGTGTCCCTGTTACTGATTATGCTGTTCCGTTTTGGTTCCTGTTTTACTGATTATACTGTTCCGTTTTGGTTCCTGTTTTACTGATTATACTGTTCCGTTTTGGTTCCTGTTTTACTGATTATACTGTTCCGTTTTGGTTCCTGTTTTACTGATTATACTGTTCCGTTTTGGTGCCCCTGTATCATAAGCTATTACTGATTATACATTTTTTGTGCTGTCCGTACCGCCGGTAGGCTATCTTGAGGGGCCTTATAGACGGCCCCAGCCCGTTAGTGGCGCAGGCTAATTATATTTATAGTGGCTGCCGTGTTGTATGACTCTTTCTTGGCCCATTCTGCGCCCCGGTGCTCCTTTTGACTGAAGTCGCTGAAGTTAAGGTTGATTGAAGATCCGGACAGCATGTGGGTAACCTTCCGCTACTCGGCGATGACTTAAAAAATCAGCGTGTTTTGGTGGGGACTCAAACCTAATCCATGCTAGGTTCTCGGGCTCATCACATCCGCACGGTAACCACTCAGCCAACGCCTCCTCATCTACTACTTCAACTACTGATTATGCTGTTCAGATTTCGTGCCTCTGTTATATAAGCAGATATATATTCCCTTGCGGCGGTAGAGGGAGGGTTAGGTAAATTTATGGACGAGGAGGGAAGTTGGTGGATAAATCTTTCCCAGGAGCGTCCATGTGTTGTCTGTCTGTCTGTCTGTCTGTCTGCCTGTCTGCCTGTCTGTCTATTCGCTTGTAGTCTCCTTGTATCATTGTGTATCCTTGCTCTCTCTCTCTCTCTCTCTCTCTCTCTCTCTCTCTCTCTCTCTCTCTCTCTCTCTCTCTCTCTCTCTCTCTCTCTCTCTCTCTCTCTCTCTCTCTCTCTCTCTCTCGCTCGCTCATCTGCACCCAAGCCAAGAGAGAGAGAATAAAACTACTCCATTTCCTTTCCTCGTTCCTCTCCTTCACCTCTCCAAGTCTTCCTTCCTCCTCTTCACGCTCCTCTTGCTCCTCTTCTTTCACTTCCTCTTTCCTCCTATTCGTCTTCCTTACTCTGTCCTTAAGTTTCGCCTTCCTCTCGCTTTCCTCCTCCTCCTCCTCCTCCTCCTCTTATCTTTTTCTCTTCTTCCCCTTCTCACATATTTCCCTCTCTTTAAATTCCATTCTCTAACTTTTTTTACATTTTTTTCTTTCCTCCTCGTTTCTCTTTCCATTCCCTTCGCCTTCCCTCCTCCTCCTCTTCCTCCTCCTCCTCTCCTATTTCCTTCTCTCCACTTCGTTTTTTTCCTCTTTTTCTCTTTACCTTCTCTTGTAATATTTTCATTCCGTTTTCTCTTATTTTCTCTCTTTTCTTTCTTTCTCTCCCTTCCCCTTCACTCCTGTCTTTCCTCCTCTTACTTTTTTATCCGTTTTCATCTCTCTCTCTCTCTCTCTCTCTCTCTCTCTCTCTCTCTCTCTCTCTCTCTCTCTCTCTCTCTCTCTCTCTCTCTCTCTCTCTCTCTCTCTCTCTCTCTCTCTCTCTCTCTCTCTCTCTCTCTCTCTCTCTCTCTCTAAATCATTGCATCGTGTTACTGTCATCTCCCTTCCCTCTCCTTTTTCCTTCCTCCTCCTCCTCCTCCTCCTCCTCCTCCCTTACCTCCCTCTCTCTCCGTTCCTAAAGGAGACAATTGCTCACCTTTTTTCCTCAGATTTCCTCCAGATGCTTCTTTCCCTCCATCCTTTGTGGAGGAGGAGGAGGAGGAGGAGGAGGAGGAGGATTCTACTTAGAGTTCACATTAAGTTGAAAAAATTAGAAAATAGAAAAAAAAATCATCCATTAAAATGTTTCCGTAGATGGGGAAAAAATATGGTGAGGAAGAGGAAGAGGGGAGGAAAAATGATGAAGAGGAGGAAGAGGGGAGGAAAATGATGGGGAGAAGGAAGAGGAGAGGAAAATGATGGGGAGGAGGAAGAGGGGAGGAAAATGATGGGGAGAAGGAAGAGGAGAGGAAAATGATGGGGAGAAGGAAGAGGAGAGGAAAATGATGGGGAGGAGGAAGAGGGGAGGAAAATGATGGGGAGAAGGAAGAGGAGAGGAAAAATGATGAAGAGGAGGAAGAGGGAGGAAAATGATGGGGAGGAGGAAGAGGGGAGGAAAATGATGGGGAGGAGGAAGAGGGGAGGAAAATGATGGGGAGAAGGAAGAGGGAGGAAAAATGGTGGGGAGGAGGAAGAGGGAGGAAAATGATGGGGAGGAGGAAGGGAGGAGAAATGATGGGGAGGAGGAAGAGGGAGGAAAAATGGTGGGGGAGGAGGAAGAGGAGGAAAATGATGGGGGAGGAGGAGGGAGGAAAATGATGGGGGAGGAGGAAGAAGGGAGGAAAATGATGGGGGAGGAGGAAGAAGGGAGGAAAATGATTGGGAGGAGGGAGAGGGGAGGAAAAATGATGGGGAGGAGGGAGAGGGGAGGAAAAATGATGTGGGAGGAGGAAGAGGAGAGAAAAATGATGATGAGGGGGAAGAGGGGAGGAAAAATGATGATGAGGAGGAAGAGGGGAGGAAAATGATGGGGAGAAGGAAGAGGAGAGGAAAAATGATGGGGAGGAGGGAGAGGGGAGGAAAATGATGGGGAGGAGGAAGAGGGGAGGAAAAATGATGGGGGAGGAGGAAGAGGGGAGGAAAAATGATGGGGGAGGAGGAAGAGGGGAGGAGAAAAAGGGGAGGAAACAAAGAAAAAGATCGTATGGGAAAATTGTTAGAAAATGAAAAAAATGGGAGGGAAAAATAGGTCAGGATGGGAAAAATATAAAGAAGAGGATGGGAAGAAGAAGAAGGAAGGAAGGAAGGAAAGAAGGAAGAAAGGAAGGAATGAGGGAAGGAAGGAAGGAAAGAAGGTAGGAATGAGGGAAGGGGGGAAGGAAGGAAGATAGGAAGGAAGGAAGAAAGGAAAGAATGAGGGAAGGAAGAAAGAAAGAAGGGAAGGAAGAAAGGAAGGAAGAAAGAAAGAAAGAAAGAAAGAAAGAAGGAAAGAAAATAGTAATCTGCGAGGTAAAAATAGTGTGAAAAGAAAAAAGTTCGATGAAAAATATTGGATAGGTAAAGTTCGGTGCATACGCAATGGGCGAGGAAAGCAGCTGGGGAAGAAGAAACAGGAATTAAAGGAAGCTTAAAAAATAGCGTGGAAGGGAAAAAAAAACTATTCCGGGAGGGGAAAAAGTTTGTAAAAATATATATAGTTTAGGAGGGCAGGGAACAGTTTGAAAAAAAGTATAGGAGAACAGAGTTTGGAGGGAATAATTAAAAGTTCATTTGGAGAATATATTAATTTGTAAGTGAAATTATAGCGAAGACAAAAAAAATGAAAAGTAGCTTGGTGGGAAAGAATGGTATTTGAATTAAAAAAAAAATAGTTGTGAAGGAATAGACATTAGAGAAGGGATAATTTATGAATAATTTAAGAGGTATAATATTAGGGAGGGAAAAGTCGTGAAGGAAAGATAGAAGTTTAGGAAAAAAGATTGTAAAGTAACCAAATAATAATTCGAGTGGAAAATGCAATAGTTAGAAGAAAATATACGCGCCTCCGTGGAGTAGTGGGTAGTGCCTGGGTACGACTCGGCGGGCCAGGGTTCGAATCCCGGCCCGGGCAGTCGGGGTAAAGCTCATCCAGCCGTGTTCAGCCTCCCTTTTGGACTTGTCGGTAAATGGGTACCTTGGGAAGCCTGGGGAAGGTAAACTGTGGTAATTCCGGACCTCACATTGGCCCGTGTCCCGTGGTGATTGGTTCATACCCAGCACAGGCTCAAAGGGCCAACGGTTCAGAGATGAGCACCGAGGCCACGCGCAGCCGTAGGGAAAGAATTGTTTGAAAGGAGAAAAAAAAATAGAAATATGTGTGGGAAAAGTAATATTATAGATGTATTAACTTGGACGGAAAAAGTAGGAATTCACTTCAAAAATATGAATAATTTGAGGAAAAATTGTTCGGAAGAGAAAAAAATAGTAATATCCTTGTGAAATCAGGAAATAATGTTTATAAAGAAAAGCAATTCGTGTGGAATAGTACCGAGGAAAAAACAATGAAAAAAATATAGTTGTAAGGAAAAACAATTTGAAGGGCAGAAATTAAGTCATGTGGAAAAACTACAATTCTAAGATGGAAAATAAATGAGAAAAAGGTGGAGATGTCGCCTTAATTTCACTTTTCGTCAAATTGTTGGACAGAGCGAGTGAGTGAGAGAGGGAATTAGAGTGCGAGTGACGAGCTCTCGCTAATCCTTTACAAGTCTTGGATCGGATACGCCTTCTTGTTATCGCCTCTTCCTTCCTCTTATTCATTTTCCTTCCTCTTCCATCGTTATCTTCATCTTCCCTCCTCATTCCTTTTCCTTCGTATTTCTCATTTCTCTTCCTTTCTCTTATTCCTTTTCCTTCCTCTTTCATTGTTATATTCATCTTCCCTCCTCATTCCTTTTCCTTCGTATTTCTCATTTCTCTTATTTCTCTTTCTTCCTCTTATTCCTTTTCCTTCCTCTTTCATTGTTATATTCATCTTCCCTCCTCATTCCTTTTCTTTCCTATTTCTCATTTCTCTTCCTTTCTCTTATTTCTCTTCCTTCCTCTTATTCCTTTTCCTTCCTCTTCCTTCGTTATATTCATTTCCCTCCTCATTCCTTTTCCTTCCTATTTCTCATTTCTCTTCCTTTCTCTTATTTCTCTTCCTTTCTCTTATTCTCCTTATTCCTCTTTTCGTTAACAATTTTTCTCCTTTCCTAACATAATTCCTTTCGCTTCCTTTTCTCCTTTTTCCCAATCTATCGTTTTCCTTTTCTTCAGTCTTTTCTTCCTCTCTTTTCTCATATTTCTCGTTTTTCTTTACATAATCGAATTTCTCTGTTTTCTATTCCATCATTCTTTTTCATCCTTCTTTTCTCTTCTTGCTTCTTTTCGCTATCAAATTTATCTTTTTCTCCTCTTCATCTTTCTCATCTCTCCTTTGTTTTCTGTGACCAAATTTTCTCCCTTCTTCTAAACTAACTGTATTCATTCTTCCCCTATTTCCCATTTTCGTTTTCTGTGTTCTCTTTTTCTCTCATTCTTCTCGACTCTTCCCTCCTCTTATTTCCCTTCTTTCTCTCTTTCTTGTCGGGTTCCTTTCTTTTCCTCTTTCTTCCTTTTTTTTTATTTCTCCTTCCTTTGCTCATCACCTTCTTTTTGTTATCAGGTTTCTTTCTTTCCTCTTCATTGTTTTCGTCTCTTCCTTCCTCCTATTCTTTCTCCTTTTCCTCTTCCTGCTTTCGCTCTTTTCCGTCTTTTCTACCCTTTGAAATTTTCTCACATCTTTCTTCTTTTTACTTCTTTTCACATCGTTTCTTTTTACTTCATTCTTTTCACCTCATTCTTAATTTTCTTTCTTTTTCATTATTTATTTCCTCTTCTTTTCCTCAGACTTCCTCTCCTCTTTTCCACGAGTCGGTTTGCAGGTCATGATATTTTGTTTTATTTTCCTTGATCTTGAATTTTCTCGTACTTTCCTTTTCCATTTTTCAGGTTTTTTCTTTCTTTTGTTGATATGTTCGCCGTTCTCTTTTTTTTCTTTTACATTTTTCCTCGTTCTGTTTCAACCCTAGTATATGTCTGCCTTGTTTTTCTTCATTTTGTTCTTATTCTTGTTGTTTGTTGTTGTAGTTGCTGCTGTTGTTGTTTTCCTTTTCTTCTTTTTCTTCTTCATTTTAATCTCCATTTTCTTCTTCCTCTTCTTCTTCTTCTTCTTCTTCACCTCCACGCGGCCATCATCACCTTTGTTTTCTCGACACCTGTTTATTTTTTTCTCTTGTTTGTTGTTCATTTCCATTGTGTTAGTTTAATTAATTTGTTAGACAGAATAAACAGTGCTGAGGAGGAGGAGCCCGTGTGTGTGTGTGTGTGTGTGTGTGTGTGTGTGTGTGTGTGTGTGTGTGTTACAGGTAAAATATTAATTAGAAATACCTGGAAAGCCTTGCCAGGTAACACTATGCAAGGCCAAGCAAAAGAGTCGCAAATCACACGACATTCTTACCTCTCTCTCTCTCTCTCTCTCTCTCTCTCTCTCTCTCTCTCTCTCTCTCTCTGCCAAGGATTTCATCTCATAATGGGAAGGAATTTAGATTATTCGCTATTAATTAGTGTCTCACGGTGGCCTTGAGAGAGAGAGAGAGAGACCTAGGCCTCACTTTTCTTCTCTTCCTCACTTCTCTTCAAACTTGTACCCTTTTCTCTTCTCTACCCTACTCTACCTTGGCTTTCTTTCTCCTCTGTTCAATACTTCTCTTGTTTTTGTACATTCAGAGAGAGATAGAGATATAAATATGTAGGTAGATAGATAGATACGTAGATAAATAGATAGATAGACAGATAGTGTGAGAGAGAGAGAGAGAGAGGGGAGAGGGAGAGGGAGAGAGAGAATACAATATAACGATTTAACTTGTTTTTTTCATCTCCACAGGTAAGAACACACCTGGCCGCCAAGCTTCCCCGGACTCAAGGTAATTAGTGGTTTTATTTATGGTTGGGGATTTATTATACAGGGTTTATTTATTGCGTCTCACTCCCTTCGCGTCGTGTATTATTTACATTTTTTATTCGCTTTTATTCCCGTTGTAATTGTAACCTTGCGCCCCCTATGACCTTATCGAGAGAGAGAGAGAGAGAGAGAGAGAGAGAGAGAGAGAGAGAGAGAGAGGTGAAGACCAACAAAAATGTATAGCCGCGAGACATACTAGAGAGAGAGAGAGAGAGAGAGAGAGAGAGAGAGAGAGAGAGAGAGAGATGAACATCATCAAAAAGTAATAACAGTGTGATATACCGCGCGCACACACACACACACACACACACAGGGGGGGGGAGAGAGAGAGAGAGAGAAAATGTGGGAGATAAGCTTGCATCACACGATCTGTTTGCTCTTGGGAAAGGAAGAGAGAGAGAGAGAGAGAATTATTAAATGATGATGACTGTTTTGAAATACTACCAAATGTCACTCGACCCTTCCCTCCCCTTCTCCCTCCCTCCCTCCCTCTCCCTCTCTTCCTCCCTCTCCTTCTCTCCCTATTCTCCCTCCCTTCGATAATGCCCAGACTGTGTTCTCTCCATATCTCCTTAAAATAGATCCTATGTCACTTCTCTCTCTCTCTCTCTCTCTCTCTCTCTCTCTCTTTTTCCACACACACACACACACACACACACACACACACACACACACACACACACACACACACACACACACAAACACACACACACACCGCAACAGATATATACAATGAGGAACACACACCCAGTCTCTCTGTCTCTCTGTCTCTCTCTCTCTCTCTCTCTCTCTCTCTCTTGCTCTCTTTTACCTGCATAATTCGTATTCTGTCACACCTGATTTCTGCGTCTCTTAGCTACTCATTAATAATTGAATTACCTGCTTTCTCTCTCTCTCTCTCTCTCTCTCTCCGTCCCTCCCTCGCGTGCCTCCACTCCCCTCATCTCTTATACACACACCTGTCATCCCTTCTACCTGCGCCCTAAGCCTACCTGTACTCCCCTCCACACTCCTCTACACCGGGCCTCACCTACTCTCCTCTTCGCAGCCTCTCTCTATCATCTCCGCACGCCTCTCCCACATTTTGTCTTCGCTACATATCTGAGTCTTGTTTTCTCTTCACATTTGTCTACGTTTATCTTCCCGTTTTTCTCTTCACACTTGAGGTTTAGTTTTTCTCCTCCTCTTCACTCTTCATATATGAGCCTTACTTTTCTCTTCTTCGTCAGCACTTTTTCACTCACTTTCTCTTCTTTTTCACACTTCTCTACATTTTCTCTTCTCTGCCTCATCTTTCTCTTCCACACATTTCCACTCATACTCTCTTCTCTCACACTTCTTTACACTTTCTCTTCTCTGCCTCTTCTTTCTCTTCCCCACATTTCCACTCATATTCTCTTCTCTCACAGTTCTTTACACTTTCTCTTCTCTGCCTCTTCTTTCTCTTCCACACATTTCCACTCATATTCTCTTCTCTCACAGTTCTTTACACTTTCTCTTCTCTGCCTCTTCTTTCTCTTCCACACATTTCCACTCATATTCTCTTCTCTCACAGTTCTTTACACTTTCTCTTCTCTGCCTCTTCTTTCTCTTCCACATTTCCTCATATTCTCTTCTCTCACAGTTCTTTACACTTTCTCTTCTCTGCCTCTTCTTTCTCTTCCACACATTTCCACTCATATTCTCTTCTCTCACAGTTCTTTACACTTTCTCTTCTCTGCCTCTTCTTTCTCTTCCACACTTTTCCACTCACTTTCTCTTCTTTTTCACACTTCTCTACATTTTCTCTTCTCTGCCTCATCTTTCTCTTCCACACTTTTCCGCATAATTTCTCTGCTCTTTAACACTTCTTTACACTTTCCTTTATTTGCCTCATCTTTCTCTTCCATACTTTTCCACTCAATTTCTCTTCTCCTCCACTTTTCTACACTTTCTCCTCTTTGCCTTCCCTTATCTTCCTCCTTTTATCTGTCATCTTCGTCCACTTTTCTTTTGTTTCTTTCCCTTAATTCTCTTCTTCCATTTTTTCCCTCCATTTCTTTCTTTCCTCTAATTATATTTCTCCACTTCTTTCTACTTGTCTTCCACCACTTCTCTTCCTCCACTTCTTTCTCCACTTCTTCCTCCACTTCTCTTCCTCCACTTCTTTCTCTACTTTTTCCTTCACTTCTCTTCCTCCACTTCTCTTCCTCCACTTCTTTCCTCCATTTTTTTCCTTCACATCCCTTTTTTACTTCTCTTTTTACTCTTCTTCCTCCACTTTTTCCTCCACTTCTCTTCCTCCACTTCTTCCTCCACTTCTCTTCCTCCACTTCTCTTTCTCCACTTCTTCCTCCTCTTCTCTTCTTCCTTCACTTCTTTCCTTCACTTTTTTTCCTTCACCTCCTTTTTTACTTCTCTTTTTCCACTTCTTCCTCCACTTCTTTTTCCACCTCTTCCTCCATTTCTCTTCCTCCACTTCTCTCTCCACTTCTTCCTCCACCTCTCTTCCTCCACTTCCCTTCCTCTACTTCTTTCCTCCACTTCTCTTCCTCCACCTTCCTTTTTTTACTTTCCTTCCTTCACTTCTCTTCCTCCACTTCTTCCTTCCTCTTCCCTCCTCATCTCCATTTTCATCATCTCCACCTCATCTCTTTCTTCTCTTCATAATTTCTCTTCTCACATTTGCGTCACAATATACGTACCCTCAGTGTTTTTTCTTCCTTCCATTCTCTCTCTCTCTCTCTCTCTCTCTCTCTCTCTCTCTCTCTCTCTCTCTCTCTCTCTTTATTGGAATTCTCAGTTTATTTTCTCGTTTAACTTTTTCCTGTTACACTTTTCTTCCTCTTTATCTCTCGTCTATGAACTTTCTCTCTCTCTCTCTCTCTCTCTCTCTCTCTCTCTCTCTCTCTCTCTCTCCCTATTTTTTGTCCTCGATCCTCCTACACTTCCATATGTTGCCTCCTCTTCCTCTTCCTCCTCCTCCTCCTCCTCCTCCTCCTATTGTCTCACCTTTTAGGCTTGTTTGAACGCACCTGTAAATTATAGATTGTTTGTTTTTTCCTCTTCCTCGGCCTCCATTTCCTTGATTAGAGACACACACACACACACACACACACACACACACACACACACACACACACACACACACACATACACACAAACACAAACACATAAACATACACATAAATACACACACACACACACACACACACACACACACACACACACACACACACTTGGATTTACGGACGCCACAATATCCACCAATCACAGGGGACGATAGCTCGGGGCGGAACACTGACAGCCAATTAGAACGCGAGATAAGTTAGCGGGGAAGACCAGCGGACCAATCAGAGACCAGATAACTCGTCCCGGAAATTTAACCCGCCAATCAGAACTTTTTTTTGTGGAGTTGATTCTCTCTCTTATCCTCCCGTCATGTGGAGTTTTGTGGATCGGCGGGTGGATGAGGTTGTTGGAAGGGGTATATGTTTGTGTTTGTGTGTGTGTTTGGGTTAGTTTGTTTGTGTGTTTGTGTGTTTGTGCTTTTTTTTTTTTTCGTGTGTGTGTGTGTTCTTTTGTCTTTTTTTTGTCTTAATGTTTGCCTTTTCTTCCCTCTATTTTATTATATTTATTTTGTGTATTTTATTTTATCATTTTCCAAATTTTTACGTTTTTCTTTTTTTATCCATGTTTTGCTGTTTGGTTTTTATTTATTTTTTTGTTAAGACATTGCCAGTTTTTTCGTGGTGTGATTTCTGCTATTTCATTTACTTTTGTTTTTGTTTTACTTTTTCTGTGTAATTGTTTTTTGGTAATTTTCTCTCCATTTTTATATATTCTGTAATGATGTAATTCAATTGGTTTCTGTTCCTTTTCTTTTTGCCATTTTCATATTCCTGCGAAAACTCTGGGTCGTCGGTAATAAGGTTAATAAACTTTTGTCGTATTAAATTTTAGGCGAGAAAATATTTGTGACATGACGCTTCTTTAAGACTTCCCAGGTGCTGTGTATGTATGTATGTATGTATGTATGTATGTATGTATGAATAAAATAGAATGCACAAACAGAATGATAGTGTGTGTGTGTGTGTGTGTGTGTGTGTGTGTGTGTGTGTGTGTGTTGCGTTGTAAAATGAGAGTATAAGCGTATAACGAAACACTAACGATTATTACCTTCATTCCAGTAAACGAAAAGCGCGATAACCCAAATTACGCTGTTAACGCAACGTGTGTGTGTGTGTGTGTGTGTGTGTGTGTGTGTGTGTGTGTGTGTGTATGAAAATTTGTAACTATTTATTTACGTTCAGTCACTCTAACCATGTATATATTTACGTTTGTGTATGTATATGTGTATGTATGTATGTATTTATGTATATATGTATGTTTGTTTGTATGTATGTATGTATGTATGTATTGGCGTCTTGTGATTGGCTCTAGCGTGTTGCTCAAATCCTGGAGAGAGAGAGAGAGAGAGAGAGAGAGAGAGAGAGAGAGAGAGAGAGAGAGAGAGAGAGAGAGAGAGAGAGAGAGAGAGAGAGAGAGAGAGATTGAAGCCGTCGAGAAATCTTCATAATTCTTTTAAAAAGGTATGTCATCGCTTTCCAACAAACTTTTGAAAAATTCCCTCGATTTTTCATAATTTTTGAGGCTCCGATTTTTTTATAATGATTTTCTCCTCTTTTCGTCAAGTTGCTTTATTTTGTGTGTTTTTTGTGCGTGTATTTTTTCTATTTTACTCGCTTTTAATTTTCCCTTTTGTCATCTCTTTTTTTCTAATACATATTTTCTGTTTTTTTTTTTATATATATTTCGAGTTATTAGACTTTTAACTCATACCTTTTTTCTTGTTTTTTTTATCTACTTCAACTGCTCTTTATTATTCTTTCTTTGTAGTTATTTATATCTTTCAATTACTCCAGTCAAACTTGTTCATACTTTCTATCATAATTTTGTAGAAGAAGAAGTAAGAAGGGAAGGGAGGAGGCGAAGGGAAAGAGGTGGAAAAGGAGGAAGGGAAATAGGGAGGAGAAGGGACGGTGTAGAAGAAGAAAGAAGGGAGGGAGGAAGAAAATGGAGGGGGGAGGAAGGGAAGAAGGGGAGGAGGAGAAGGGAAGGAAAAGGGGGGAAAGGATAGGAGGGGAAGGGAGGGAGGGAGAGGAAGGAAAAGGGGGAAGGGGAGTAGGAGAAGGGAGGGAGGAAGAGGAAGGAAAGAGGGGAAGGGGAGGAGGAGAAGGGAGGGAGGAAGAGGAAGGAAAAGGGGGAAGGGGAGGAGGAGAAGGGAGGGAGGAAGGAAGGGGGGGGAGGAATGGAGATATTGAAGTATTTTACCCGTCGGAAGGAACACAAGTTTGGCGCAGGAAATAACATTATATCAGCGAATATTGTACCGTGTGTGTGTGTGTGTGTGTGTGTGTGTGTGTGTGTGTGTGTCGTAAAAGTAGTAGTTCTGGTAGTAGTAGTAGAAGTAGTAGTAGTAGTAGTAGTAGTAGTTGTTGTTGTTGTTGTTATGATATAGTTAAAAATAGCATATATTCGCAAACTAGTAACATCTAAAACAAAAAAAATAATAATGATTACAGCAAGAACAGCAATGATGATGATGATAACAACAACAACAACAACAACAACAACAACAACAACAACAACAACAACAACAACACAGAGAACAACACCTGCGGCGACTCTTCACCTTCGCTTTAATTAACGTTTTTGTTCTCATTTGTCAGTTGCTTTGTGAGTCCTCCTCCTCCTCCTCCTCCTCCTCTTCTTCCTCCTCCTCCTCTCATCACTTTCTTCTGTTTTGTGTTGCATCTTTCTTCTTCTTCTTCTTCTTCTTCTTCTTCTTCATTTTGTCCCTCCTCTTCCTTCTCCTCTTCCATTCTCCACTTCCTTTTTTTCTATTTTTTTTATTGCATCTATCTTGTTCTTCTTCTTCTTGTTTTTTTCCTTTTCATTCCTCTTTCTTTTTCTTTTCCTCTTCTTCCTCTTTGTTTGTCACCTTCTTTCATAACATTCTCTAAGTCTTGAACCTATTTTTCCTCTTCCATTTTTTTGTCCTCCTCCTCCTCCTCCTCCTCCTCCTCCTCCTCCTCCTCCTCCTGCTTCCCCCTCTCTATCCTCTTCTCTTTTATCCTCTTTTCTCTTTGGGCGGGAAAAAAAAGCACTCTACTCCCTCGCATTAACGTAATATTTTTTTTTTTTTCTTCGCCTTTTATTTTATCGGATTGGTTTTTTTTTCTTTGTTTGTTTACTCTGTTTTTTCCCCATTTTTTTTGTTGTATTGTTTGTGTTGAGGTTTTGTGTTGTGTGCGTGTGTGTTTGTTTGTGTGTTTTGTTTTTGTTTGTTTACGTTCTTTGTTTATTCTTTTGTTTATTTGCTTGTTTTCTTTCCTTATGTAGTTTTTTTTATTATCTTTCCTTGTGTCTGTCTTTTTGTGTTCCTTTCATTTTCTTTCTTTTCCTTTAATGATTTTCTTTTTCCCTTTTACTTGTTCTTTTTCTTTTTCTTCTTCTTTTCCTTCCCTCTTTCTTTTTTTTTATCATATTTTTCTTTTTTTTGTTTCTTTCTTTCTTGCTTTTTTTTCTTTCCTATTTTCTTTCTCATTTTTCCTTTCATGCTTTCTTATTCTTATTTTTCTTTCTTTCTATTTTCCTCTTTCATTGTTTCCTTCTCCTTCCTTTCCTTCAGTTTCCTGTTTTTTTAGCTTCTCATGTTCCTTCATTTTCTTTATTTTTTTTTCTAATTCCATACTTCTGTTTCTCTGTATTTTTTTATTTATTTATCAGTGTGTTTCTCTATCTCTTTCTTTCATTCTCTTATCTTTCCTTTTAACTTTACATTCTTTTATTTCTTTCTCTCTATGTTTCTGTCTCTCTGTCTGTCTCTTTCTCTTCCTTTCTCTCTCTTTCTCGTACATTTTATCTCCCTTTCTCCTGCACTAACTGTCTCTTTCCTTCTCTTCTCGTTTTTTTTCTAATTTCCTTTTCGTTTTAACCACTTTTGTTTTCTCATATTTTCTTCTTTTTCCTTTTTCACATTTTCTCTTCGTTTCCATTTACTTCATTTTCTCACCTTTCTCCATAATTCATCATGTATTCCTCCTCCTCCTCCTCCTTTTCCCCCTCCTCCTCCTCCTTCTCCTCCTCCTCCTCCTCCTCCTCCTCCTCCTCCTCTCTCCCCTTCCTTTTCCTCTCTTTCCCTAATTGCATTCACTAAGGTGTGTTTGTGTAGTGAAAGGGTTGGGTGTGAAACTCTCTCTCTCTCTCTCTCTCTCTCTCCACAACACAACACGGATATAGGCTGAACACGAACATTCTATATCTCCCTTCCTTCCATTCTCTCCCTCTCCCTTTCTCTCCCCTCCCTCCCTTCTCTCTCCCCTTCGCTTTTCCTCCCCTCTCTTTTCAATATCTTCCTTCTCCCTCCTCTCCCTCCCTCTTCCTACCTCCCATTCCCTCTCCCTTTCCTCCCCTGCCTTCGTCTCCCTCCCCTTTTCCTTCAATACCTTTCCTCTCCCTCTCTCTCCCTTCTCTCTTCCTTCCTTTCCACTCCCTTCTTACCCTCCGTCTCCCCTCTCACATCCTCTCCCTTCAATATTTTCCCTCTCCCTCCCTTTCCCTCTCTCTTCCCTCTTCCTCTTCGTGCTCTCTCTCCCTCTCTCCTCCTCTCTTCTTCTCTCATTTCAGTATCTTCTCTCGCCCTTCACTACCATTCCCCTCTTCCTCTGTCTCTCTCCTTCCCTCTCCCTTCCTTTCCCTCTCTTCCCTTTCCCTCTTCGTGCTCTCTCTCCCTCTCTCCTCCTCTCTTCTTCTCTCATTTCAGTATCTTCTCTCGCCCTTCACTAC
>NW_026111863.1:170000-190000 GCF_024679095.1 Eriocheir sinensis | reverse complement strand
GGAAAATATATGAGAACGAGAGGAAATTTGGGAGGGAACCAAATATCACGAAAGAAAATGTAAGATGAAAATTTAGGTGAATATGAAAAGTGGAGAAAAACTGTGTATGAAAGATAAGGTATAAACGAAAGGGCGAAAAGGTAAAGTTGGTGAACAAAACTATAAAAGAAAGAGAAACTTGAACGATCGAATGGAATGACTTGAAATTGCGAGGGAAGAAAGTGAAGAAAAGGTTAACGAGACAATATTATAAATCAGGAGAAACTTTATTTTGCCGAAGTAATATGAAGAAATTTAGAAGATTAATTGTAGTCATTGAACGGAATTCTTTGAAAAATGGAGCAATATTCCGGAGGTGAACGAAGTGAATGAGAAAAATTAGAGGTGTTTTTGAGTTAAAGGAGAGAGACTTTCGAGTTGAACCAGATAACCTGAATAAAAAAAGTGAGTGAATGAAACAATTTGGAGTTTATTCAGAATAGGAGGCAGCTGAAGGGCGCAAAAAAAAGGGAACAAAAGGGCCTGCATTGGCGCTACGCTTGCAAACAGTGCTCAGTAGAAGTGTCCAACTGAGAGGCCTGAGTCATTTGGAAAGGCTTCTCGACACTCCCCTCCTGAAAATTTAAGCCGTAGGCAGGAGGAAACAAAAGAGGAGGAAGAAGACTTAATTATATCGAAGTTTGTCCTTTACTTAAATATTTCTTCCTTTTTTTGTTCTTTTTCAATCAATAATATTTTCTCTCTCTCTCTCTCTCTCTCTCTCTCTCTCTCTCTCTCTCTCTCTCTCTCTCTCTCTCTCTCTCTCTCTCTCTCTCTGTCCAAGAAGGCTGGACTAGAGCGAGTTTACCAGCGAAAGGGATGAAAGAATGAGGATGTTGATTAACTCTTGCATAAAGTATTTGGATTGCATAGGGATGAGCGAGAGTAGAAAGCCGTTTGCAGCGGGGCAAAGGTTGTGTCGAAGGAAATGTTAAAAATTTTATGGAAGGAAAGTTGGACGTGAACGAAACAATGCGAGGAATTCAGAGTCGCTTTGGAGCTGAACAAAATATTATGAAAAAAATCAAATGCGAAACTTGTAGTGGAAGGAAATAATTTGAAGTTGAGTGGAAACTTTTGAGGTGAAGGAAATAATGTGAAGGGATAAAAGAAAGTTTCACATTAACGAAACACAGTGAAAAATGAAGGTAAACTCGATGAGCGAAATAACGCAAAGAAAAATTTGAAAGCAGAAAGTTAGAGTTGAACGATACAATTTGACAAATGGAGGAAGACTTTGTAGGACACGAAATGATATAAAATGTTGAGGAGGAAACACTTCGGAGGTGAAGAGGATTATGGAAAGTGGAAAGAAAACTCGTGTGGCTGGCGGGGAGGGAGGAGGAAGATCGAGTGCAACAGAGAGAGACGAAAGAGAAGAAATACCCCAAGCTACAGAGTCTGTGACCCCGACACGCCGAGGACAGTGTTAGGGACTACGGGAGTGGAGTATAGGACGAATAATTGACATGTACATTACGGGAAACCAGCAGCATCAAAAAACAAAGACTCATTTTCAGAGAAGTAAAGTGATGTATTCAATTATAACTATATTATTATAAGAGAGTAATACAGCTTGAGGGTCACTTATTTATGGTGACGTTGCTGCTGACGTGGCAAGGCAGTAACACTCGTTTTGAATGTGCTAACTTAGTCTTCATCGCGAATTTGAAGAGCCAAAAAGTTGGTGTCGGAAACAGTTGTTGGTAAAATAAGAAAATACATCTGGATATGATACTTCATCGGCTTCGGTTATAACAAATGTTGTGTTCAGAAATCCGTGATTGGTCTTGGTTATTTCGATAAATCGGGAGAGCTGTTCCGCAGAGGATGAGACGCATTTCATTAAATTATATACAGCACGCGAAGGACACTTACAGCACGACGATGCGCAAGATACCTCTCTTCATCACCGCACAGAAGTCAGCTGCCCGGAAAGCCCTGTCGCTCAGTGCCGCGTGCCGGGCAGCAGCAGAAGAGCAGACTGGCGGCGGCACTCGAGGGCGGGCGGCACCAAACATCGGGAACAATGGCAGAATCAGCAAAAATACACACACACAAAAAAAATGCATTATATTTATCCCAGGCAGCGAATAGCGGGCTTTTTTTTATAATTGTTTCCTTTTTTGTGCCCTTGAGCTGTCTATTTTGTTGTAAAAAAAAAAAAAAAAAAAAAAAGGCTTGTGAGCGTCGAATAATACCAAGAAACAGAAGTGCCATTTAAATATTAACATGAAATGAATATGCCACCAATAATAATCACTCTCTCAGTTGCATTTGATGATAAACTGTCTGGAGCAGCGAGCCATGAAAAACTCTGCTTATTATAAAGGCTGACCTTCATAGTTGTAAACCAGCGTAACTGCATTGCCATGGATGTTATTAAATGTTTCAAATGTTTCATAAAGAGCTGTCAGAGAGCGAGGCGAACGAAATCAAGCATTAAGTCTTTGCAAATTCAACTTATCATCATGGAAGGAGGGAAGGATGGACGGACGGACGATGGACGAGTGGATGAGTGGACGAGTGGAGGGCTGAGGGAGAGGTGGATGGAGTGATGAAGAACTAGAAGGATTAGTGTGAAAGTAGATGAATATATGGATTGAATGATGAGTGGATGAACGGAAGTATGAGGGAGAGGTGGATGAAGTGAT
Organism: Eriocheir sinensis; assembly: GCF_024679095.1. NCBI lineage: Eukaryota > Metazoa > Arthropoda > Malacostraca > Decapoda > Varunidae > Eriocheir > Eriocheir sinensis. The sequence goes on along the minus strand of NW_026111863.1, from coordinate 187,307 downwards.
GAAGAGACAGAGGGATAAGTGGATAGGTGGATGAATATGTGGATTAAAGATTGAGTGGATGAACGGAAGTATGAGGGAGAGGAGGATGGAGTGATGAAGAGACAGTAGGATAATTGGATAGGTGGATGAATATGTGGATTAAAGATTGAGTGGATGGATGGATATTACTGAATCGAAGGAAAGATGAATAAATGAGTGAAACTGAAAAAAAAAAAGAAGTTGAAAATGAACGAAAAATATGAGAAATGGGAAGAGAACGCCGAACGTAAAAATTATAAAAAGTCAACTGATCTAAAAACCGATTATTACGTAACAAAGCGCAGGATTACGGTCATAGTGTGAACGAAATAGCGTGGGAATGGTGAAACTTTGAGACAATTAAAGCGGAAGTAAAGAGAGGGGAATAAAGGTGTGTGTGTGTGTGTGTGTGTGTGTGTGTGTGTGTGTGTGTGTGTGTGTGTGTGTGTCCGTTTTCTTCGACAAGTTCATAATGTTTCGTTCAAGTCCATTACGCTCCATTTAGCAAGGTGAAGGGCAGGTGATATTCTCTCTCTCTCTCTCTCTCTCTCTCTCTCTCTCTCTCTCTCTCCCCTCGCTTTAAAAGAATATTAACACTTCTCTTCTCCCCTTCTTCCCCTCTTCCTCTTCCCCTCTTCCTCCATCCTCTCTTATTCCTCTCTTCCCCTTACCTTTGTTTATTCACCCCCTCTCCCCTCTTTCTTCCCCTCTCTCTTCCCCTCTTCCTTCCCCTCTCTTTAATGGGCTATTTATTTACATTTATCCCTTCCCCTCTTCACTTTTTTTTTTTTTGCATATAGTTCGCATTCCCCCTCTTTCCCCTCTCCCCTCTCCTTCCTTTTCTTCCCTTTTCTTTTTTCCTCCTCTCCCCTCTTCCCTTCCTTTATTTCTCTCTTTATCCTCTCTTTTTTTTCACCCTTTTCCTCCATTCCTCTGCTGTTTAATTTCCTTTCCGTTTTTACATAATTAATCTTTCATTTCTTACCTTTTATTTTTTTCGTTATTTTTTTTCCTTCCTCTGTTTCTTATCTTTTATTTTCTTTCTTTTCCTTGTTTTTACGGTTTTCTTCTCTTCATTCATCCTTTTTTTTTTCATCTTCCGTTTTCTTTTCTATTTTAATATTTTTCATTTCCATTCTCTTTGCGTTATTTTCCGTGTTTTTGTCTTATATAACACTTATACAACACTCTTTTGTATAGGAGCAGTGATTAGCGGGCTTTTTTTCCTTATTGTTTTCTTTTTTTTTCCCTTAAACTTTTTCCTTTGCTGAGAAAAAAACTTGCATTCTAATTTTATGACCTTTTCCGTTTGTTCCTCCGAGATTAAAACACTAAAGGAAGCCGAGGCACAAAGGAAAATAATACTTGTCTTTCTATCCATATAATGTTTTTTTTTTTACCCATGACAAAGAAATAAGGGAAATAAATGAAAATAAAATGAAGAAAAAAGAAAAAAAATCACAGGAACTCTTACGTAACTGCGCAACAAATCATCGTCCGTAAGAGACAAGGAAAGTCGGAATGTTATGTGGCGTGAGGCAATAAAATATAAATACCTATCAATTTATTTATCTATATTATTTACAATAAAGGACACAGCTCAAGGACAAAAAAAAAAAAAAAAAAAAAAAAGCCCGCTAATCACTGCTCCTATAAAAAAAGAGTTAAGAGGAGTGTCCAAAAGATAGGTCAGTTTCGGGAGGAGGAATGTATATGGTTTGTTTTGTTGATTTTATTCCTCACGAATCGCTTATGCCAATTATTGTTTTGGACTCACGTGTGCCATTGTGGATTGTGCAGCCTTTGTACAAATAAGAATTACGTTGAACTGCAGTGAACCTTATAGTTAACGAAACGGTTGTGTGGGGGCGGCGGCACCAAGTCGTTTGTAGCAAATTATTAATCGTAAGCCCTTTATTTAACGAACTGTTTGTGAACGGGGAACACCGAGTCGTTATGTTCGAAAGTTCGTTATATCGAAAGCGATGACAAGGTACAAACTGCTGTACCAAATTTATTACGGCCGGGTTTTACTTAACGAACAGGTAGTGGAAGGGAACACCGAGAATTGATTGTGGAAGAGGAACTAATTGTGTAGGACGAATTGTGATGGATTGTTGAAGAACTGGCTGCGATTGTGACTGATTGTAAAAATGATTGTGACTGATTGCAAAAGACTGACTGTGATTGTTACTGATTGTGATTGTGACTGATTGTAAAAATGATTGTGACTGATTGCAAAAGGCTGACTGATTGTTACTGACTGCGATTGTGACTGATTGTAAAAATGATTGTGACTGATTGCAAAAGGCTGACTGTGATTGTTTCTGATTGTGATTGTGACTTCTTTTGATTTTTTTTTTTTAGGAGCAGCGAGTAGTGGAATTTTTTTTATTATTGTTTCCTTTTTTTGTGCCCTTGAGCTGTCTCCTTTGTTGTAAAAAAAAAGACTGACTGATTGTGACTGACTGCAAATGACCGACTGTGATTGTCACTGATTGCAGAAAAGCGATTGTGACTGTGCAATTGTGACTGATGTGAGGAACTGATTTTAAAGAATTGATTGGAAGGAGTGATTGTGATAGTGACTGTGGATGTGACTGATAGTGAGGAACTGATTGTGAAGGAATGATTGTGATTTTGACTATGCGAGATTATGGAAAAAAACTGACTGTGATTGTGAGTGATTGTAAAAGACTGATTGTGATTGTGAGTGATTGTAAAAGACTGACTGTGATTGTGAGTGATTGTAAAAGACTGACTGTGATTGTGAGTGATTGTAAAAGACTGATTGTGATTGTGAGTGATTGTAAAAGACTGACTGTGATTGTGAGTGATTGTAAAAGACTGATTGTGATTGTGAGTGATTGCCAGGGCTGATTTCCATTGTGATTGTGATTATAACTGTGATTGTGAATGATTGTGAAGATGTGATAGTGACATTGTGAAGCACTTTGACTGCGATTGTGAGTGAGTGTGAAATTGGAGCTGATTGTGGAAGGGTAATACGAACAATTCATTCCAGTACGGACTTGATATTACGAATTCTGCGTGTTGGAGGGAATACGAAGTCGTTATATTCGAGAGTTCGTTATATAAAAGCGTAATACCTACGAACTGCCGTGTCCAGTGAAAGGAGAAAAAACGCTTACAGTTGTTAACACTTTTATTGAATACTAACATGAAGGACGCCACTTTCTCCTCTTTTTTTTCCTCTTCTTTTTCTCCTCTATTTCCCATCTTTTCCACTCCTCTTTCCCCTCCCTTTTCTTTTCCTTTTCGTCTCTTCCTTTTTCCATCTTCTTCCCCTCTCGTTCACTCCTATTTTTCTTTTCTTTCTTCTTTCTTACTTCCTCTTTTCACTTTTCCCCGCTCCTTTCTCTTTTTCCTCTTCTTTTTCTTCTATTTGCCCTCTTTTCCACCCCTCTTTCCCCTCCCTTTCTTTTTCTTTTCGCTTCTTCCTTTTTCCATCTTCTTCCCCTCTTTTTTACTCCTGTTTCACTTTTCTTTTTTCCTTCCTCTTTTCACTTTTCCCCTCCCCTTTTCTTTCTCCTCTTTTTTCCCTTTTGTTTCTCCCTATTTTTCCTTTTCTTCTTCCTGTCTATTTTCCCTCTCATCCACCCCTCTTTTCCCTTCCCTTCTTTCTTTTTCACGTCTTCTTTCTCTCTCTCTCCTTCCCCTCTTTTCCCCTCCTCTTTCCTTCCTCCTCTTTTCTCTTTTCCTTCTTCCTCTTTCTCTCCATTTTCTCTCTCTTCCACCCATCTTTTCCTCTTCCCTTTCCTCTCCTTTTCACATCTTTCTTTTTTCCCTCTTCTTTCCCTCTCTTCCAACCCTCTTTTCCCTCCCCTTTCCTATCTCCTCTTTTCTCTTTTGCTTCTACTTTTATTTCCTCCTTTTCCTCTCTATTCCCCCTCTTTTCCCTCCCTTTCTTTCCTTTTCATCTCTTCCTTTTTCCCTCTTCCTTCCACTCCTCTTTCCTCTCTTCTCTCTCCTTCCCTTTTCCCATGTATTGTAGAGCGGAAGTATTACATCTTCATTCTTGAATAAAAAGTTTCTTTTAATGAAGCCCAACATTCTGTTCGCTTTATTTGCTGCATCGATGCATTGCTGTGAGAATTTTAGGTTTGACGCGATTTTGACCCCCAAGTCCTTGACGCATTGAACGCTTTTGAGTTTAACGCCGCGCATTTCGTAATCGAACTTCTTATTCCTCGTTCCAACTTGAAGGACCTGGCACTTGTCTACGTTAAAGGGCATCTCCCATTTATCCGACCAAGCTGAAATTTTGTGCAAATCCTCTTGGAGGCTTTGCCTGTCTTCGTCAGTGAGAACCGAGTTACCAATCTTTGTGTCGTCTGCAAATTTACTAATGCGGTTATTGAGTCCAACATCCACGTCGTTGATGTAAATAATGAAGAGCACTGGGCCAAGAACCGAGCCCTGAGGGACGTTACTAGTGACCGGCGCCCACTCCGAGTTAAATCCGTCAATCACTAGACGAGACGTAAGGTGAATAAAGGAGTGTGGATAATTTTAGGAAGAATTGCAAAGTAGCGATAAAGAAGAGGACAAGGAAGGACACAAGAAAAGCAAGAAAACGTGACAATAACAAGTAAATAAGAACTAAGATTTATGAAGAGAATAAAGAAAAACGAGAAAAAGAAGATGGAGGAAGAAGAAAACCCAGAGCAAAAGTTGCATAAATACAAAGGAAGAAAAAAATGAAAATAGAAGAGCAAAAAATGTGGAGGAATATAAAAGGACGAACAAATATTTTCAGAAAGAGGAAATAAAAAGGAAGAAGAGGAGGAGGAGGAGGAGGAATAGGAGGAGAAGGAGGAGGAGGAGGAGGAGGAGGAGGAAGCAGGTGCATGAGAAGAGGAAACAGTAATAGGAAGAAAAAATAGAAGGAAAAAATAAGAGAAGGGACAAGATAAAAAAAAAATCAGTTACAAGGAAATTGAAATAAAACTCAAAGCAAAAGGAAATAAAATAAAAAGTGAAAACAATAAAGAAAGTGAAATAAAAGTCATAGGAAAAGAAATCAAAATCAAAAGTGAAAGCAAAAGAAAATGAGGTGGAAACTGAAGACTAAGGAAAATCAGATAAATAGTGAAAGAAAATGAATAAATAAAGAGTGAAAGGAAATGATTGAAAGAATAAGGGAAAGAAAAACAGAAATAAAGAGCAAGGACGAGGAAATAGGAGGGCAAAAAAGCTGCAGGAGGAGGAGGAGGAGGAGGAGGAGGAGGAGGAGGAAGGTAAAAAAGAAAAAAAAAAAGAAAAAAAGAGCATGAGGAGGAGGAGGAGGAGGAGGAGAAAATAATATAATAAAAAAGGAGCAGGAGGAAGAGGAGAAAAGAAAATAACAAAAAAAAAAAAAAAAAAGAGGAAGAGAAGAAAGTGGAGGAGGAAACATGGAAACATGGAAGAGCAGGCAGCAGAAAGCCCATTGGCTCATTGCGAGGCTGCCTGCTTTTAGAGATAATCAATCCGTCGGCCACAGGAGTGGCAGCGGGAAGGATCAAAGCACTACTGAACGCACTCGTGGATACAATCAGTTCACTCCCGACGCAGCAAAGTGACGGTCAATACGATTTTTAAAGGAGTAGATTGTTTCCGCACTAACCACTTCTGCAGGAAGGCTGTTCCAGTGGCGGAAGACTGTTCGAAAAATAACTCCTGCCGATATCCGCAAAGCATCGCATGGATTGAATTGTTTTACCGTTGTTTCTTGTTCGCGGGTTAGTCTGAAGCGTGAAGAGTTTGGAGTGATCAACATTGCTGAACTTGTTCACGTACTTGAAGACTTGGATCATGTCTCCCCGCAGTCGTCTCTTTTCCAGCGTGAAGAGGATGAGTCGCTTGAGTCGTTCTTCGTAAGGAGGAGGAAGATGAGGAGGAGGAGGAGGAGGAGGAGGAGGAGGAGGAGGAGGAGGAGGAGGAAGAAAGGACACAACTGAACGAGACCGCAAGAATTCATCCAGTCAGACGCATTTGTTCGATTACGGCGAGCGTGTGTGTGTGTGTGTGTGTGTGTGTGTGATGGATGATGCAGGAGAGGAAAAAAATGATGAAGAAGAAGAAAAAAGTACCAGGAGGACAAGAACAAGATGAAAATGAGGAAGAAGTAGACAAAGAAGAAGAAAAAGAAGAAATATGAAGAAGCAAAGTCGAAGAAGGAAGGTGCAAAGATATTATTTAGTCAGGGAAGAGAGAGAGAAGTTGACAGTTGATATTCCTTTCCCTTCCTATTCTTCATCAGTATGTTTTAAGTCTCTCTCTCTCTCTCTCTCTCTCTCTCTCTCTCTCTGTCTCTCTCTCTCTCTATTTATCTATCTATCTATCTATATCTATCTATCTTGGTCTAGGAAGGAAGGAGGGAAGGTTACAGGACGAACGCAGGAGGAGGAGGAGGAGGAGGAGGAGGAGGACGAGAAAAAAAAAAAAAAAGAAAAAAAAAGGAGGAGGAGGAGGGGTGAAGGAGAGGAGGAAGACAAGGAGGAAGAGACAGGTCCAGTGAGTCATTCCCTCCACGATAAAGTCTCCCTGATGGGCATCTCTCCGCTGATTGGCTGCCGCCGCCCCCACGCTGGCTCCTGATTGGCCGAGCCGCCCCGTGATGGATGTGACGTCACGCCCGCCGCTGATGACGTCACGAGTGTAAACAATGCCGGTGTGGTGGTGATGGTGGTTGTGGTGATGGTGATGATGATGATGATGATGGCGATAGTAGCAACAGCAGAAGTGTTAGTAGTTGTAGTAGAAGTAGTAGTAGTAGTAGTAATAGTGGTAGTAGTAGTAGTAGTAGTAGTAGTAGTAGTAGTAGTTGTAATACTTGTTGTAGTAATTATACTATTTGTAGTAGTTGTAGTTGTAGTTATAGTAGTAGTAGTAGTAGTAGTAGTAGTAGTAGTAGTAGTGGTAACAGTAGTAGAATGAGGAGGAGGAGGAGGAGGAGGAGAAGGAAGGAGAAAAAAAAATGAAACTGTAATAATAATAATAATAATAATAATAATAATAATAATAATAATAATAATGATAATAATAATAATAATGATTGGAAACTCAGTAAAAATCAAAAGATAAAATAAGTCGGTGCTAAATGAAAAAAAAAAGCAAAAATGATTAAAGATTCAAATTAAAGAGTAAGTAAAAATGACGGAATGACTTAAATTAAATGCAAAAATTCTCACGGGAAACATTTTTGGCTAGATGATCATATTGAAGTGAAAAGTGTGATTAAATACTTGACTGAGAGATGTGTGTGTGTGTGTGTGTGTGTGTGTGTGTGTGTGTGTGTGTGTGTGTGTGCAATTAATCGAAAGTTTATGCAACACTTCTCTGAGATTGACAAGATTGTGTGTTTCTTCTCTTCATCCTTATCCTTGTTTTCCTCATTCCCTTCCTTATCTTGTTTTCCTTCTTTTCCTGCTGCTTTTTATCTTCTTCTTCTTCTTCTTCTTCTTCTTCTTTTTTTCATCTTCATCTTTTTTTCTTTTTGTCCATGTTCATAATACTTTTTTTCTTGTTCTTCCTCTTTTTACTTCAATTCATCTCCTCGTTTTGTTTTTGTTTGTTGTTACTTCTTTCCTCCTCCTCCCTCTCTTGCTCCTCCTCCTCCTCCTCCTCCTTCTCCTCCTCCTCCTCCAGCTATCATCGTCATCATTGCCTTCATAACATTATAAATATCACGGTTGAAATATTACCAGGAATTTTCATTATAGGAATCAACTCTTCAGGTCCGGAGAGTGGGGAAGGGAAGGGGGAAGGGGGGAAGGGAGGGAGAGGGGAAGGAGGGAGAGAGATAGAGGTGGCGGGAGGGAGGGAGGGAGGGAGGGGAATGGGAGGGAAATATCAAGGCCCGTAAATATTGCTTCAGTTACAAAAATTACCCTTAGAAATTGCGTGCCTGCGTGTGTGTGTGTGTGTGTGTGTGTGTGTGTGTGTGTGTGTGTGTGTGTGTGTTTCTCTCGCTCTCTACAACACCACGCTTGCCATCACGGGACACGCAGGCCTACAACACACAACCTCCACGCTCAGGACACTCACCCAACAGGAAAGTGGGGTGTTATAACTGCGGGGAATTTAATCATGTCCAATCAAACTGTAGGCTTGATCATAAAGTGCGTTGCTATGAATGTTTAGAATACGGGCACAAGGATCGCCAGTGTCTCAACCTCACACGCTAGGAATACCTCACGCTAGGAGAAAGGCAAAGAATGTAATGCCGTTAGTTCACAGTTTACAAACAAAAAATACAACCTAACTATTGAACACATAAATGCACAATCAGTACTCAATAATTTGGATGAAATCAACCTTTTAATCAACGAAAGGCAAATCGACATACTATGCATCAGTGAATCATGGTTACTCACACACACCCCAGACTCACACGCGAACATTCCTAACTTTAAACTTTACAGACAAGACAGAGGCAAAGGCGGAGGGGCATGTATATATGTTCATAATGACTTACACTCAGCTTCGATAAACACAGGCGTACCTAAACACGAAGGGGTAGATGAAATTTGTATCCAAGTTCAATGCAGAAAACTACCCTCCATCCTTATAAACAGTATCTACCGACATCCTAAGGCCTGTTCTACTTCATTTGATCACATAGAAGACACATTAAGGGCATTAATTATGCGTAAAAAGACATTTTTCTTAATAGGTGACCTCAACGACAACCTCCTCCTACCCAACAGTAAACTATCACATATAATAGCCAAAAAATAAGCTCACACAAATTATAAACACACCCACACGAGTGACACCCACTTCTGCAACCCTCCTAGACGTGATCATCACTAACAAGCCAGATCTTGTCACTCATTCCTGCGTAATCCCTTGCACGGTCGCAGACCACGAGCTTATAGGCGCCTCTGTCAACATCCTTAAACCCAAGCGTCAACCCATCACCGTAACTAAACGTGACCTAAGAAAATATAACAGCGACCTTCTATGCTCCCATATCCTAGAGGAAACCTCCACACTAAATGAAATATGACGCACTGACGATGTCGATAAACAGGTGTCTGTACTAACATCTGTCATTACTACCAGTCTCAACAGAAGCGCTCCGATATCTAACATCGTTCTTCACCGACCCCCCGCACCTTGGATCAATGATGAAATTAAAGAGGCATTAGCAGAACGCAAGAAAGCTCAAAGGATATTAAAGAATCACAGATATAACATGATTATACAGCAAAACTATAAAGAAATAAAGAAAAACGTCAAAATTCTAATAACCACATAATCAAAGAAAAATTACCACCACCAAGAACTACATACCCGCAAAAATAACACAGCTGCAACTTGGAACACATTAAAAACTATTATTCCTAGTAAAACACAGAGCACGACACCCGCCCCTTGAAAACATAAGTGAAAAAGCTGAAGATTTTAGTAACTTCCTTGCGAACGTCGGCCTAACCACATACGAATCAACGCAAAAATTATCAAAAGTCGAAAACCGTAATCACCTTAACGAAGCTCCTAACATCCCAATCGTGCCCTCCACCCCCACCAATCTCGCGCTTTTCAGACCTCAGCCAGTAGACCAGAACACAATCATCTTAACTGTAAAACAGCTTCAAAATACTAAATCGTTTGGTTGTGATAACATTTCCCGAAGGTTTATCAAAGACTCACTAATCGCTATCATCTTCTACCTCACAACCATCATAAATACCTCAATCGTCACAGGCATTTTTCCTGCCTCCAGAAAAACGCTGTTGTCACCCCACTATATAAAAACGGAAACCCAGACGAAATAGGAAATTATCGTCCCATCTCTCTACTTCCAATTATTTCAAAAATATCAGAAAAGGCAGTTGCCAATCAATTAATGCCATTCCTGGAACGTAACAAACCTCTCTCTCCAACCCAACACGGCTTTAGACCTAAACTCTCTACAGAGACAGCGCTGCGAGTCATTACCAATAAAATTTATGATAATATAGATAACAAACAAATATCGCTTTTAACACTCTGCGACCTTTCTAAAGCCTTCGACAGTGTCAGCCACACCATCTTACTCCGAAAACTTCAACAGATTAATGTTGACACCTACTGGTTTGACAGTTACCTCGATGACAGGTCACAGTCAGTCCGCATTAAAGACATCGTCTCAGCCAAGAAATCAGTAGCCTTTGGAGTCCCCCAAGGTTCAACACTAGGCCCAACATTATTCAATATCCATGTAAATGACATATCTACCTATATCAATAACTACTAGTAGAGTCAGCGCGCGACCTTCCTTGGGTTCACACGTGACTTTGCCCCGCTGCTGTGTGGTGCCAACTCGCTCTTTCCTCTGTTTTCCTCTGCTTTCGCGGTGTGAGGCGTTCTGTGCTTCTGTGTAACTGCTGCTGTGCTGGAGGACTACAAAACCAGGAGGATTACCCTGCCTTCTACTACAGACCGCTAAGTGTTCTGATTTAGTATTTACTTAGTTAGATAGTGATCCACAGTTACTCCTAGGACAAGTGTATTAAGCTTCCCACATCTACACTAAATTCAACATTCTTTCACGCCAACCCAGTGCTACACGGTTTTATATTGCTTTTGTGTTTTCTTCTCCTTCTATTATTAGGATACTTTACTGTGCTGTGATAATAGGACTACGTGAATAAGGCGCGCCAAGCTACGTTAATTTCTAAGTCCACACAAAAACACTAGATAATCCACTTTCCGCGCAAACCTAGTGAACACAGTTATTATCTTCTTTACATAAGTGATTTCTCAGTATATTAATATTGGCCTATGTTTTGTCTTGGTGGGTAGAAATAACCGCGCCTTTTTACCTGAGACACACCCTTTTCCCCGGGGAATTGACCTGACTGCGACCTCACAGCAGCTGTGGTTTGTTTTCCTAGATACACATTTTTGACCTGACGACCTCACCGCAGCTGTTGGTTTGTTTTCCTAGATACACATTTTTGACCTGACGACCTCACCGCAGCTGCGTACTTTGTTATCGTCTTAACGCGCCTAATTGTTTCCGTCTTGCCTCGCCCATATCTTCACCATGACGTCCCTCAAGCGTTGTTCTGGGTGTGGCCTTCGCATGGCCAAGCAGTACTTTCTTTCCAAGGACGTTTGTAGGTTCTGCGTTAAGACTCAGAAGGATGATCAGAGGATCATAGAGTTAGAGAATAGGGTTACGACTCTCGCCGCCCAGGTACACTTATTGGTTAGTGCAGCAGCAACAAGCCCGCCTCCTCCTCCTCCTCCTCTTCCTCTTCTTCCTCTCCTCCTCTCCTCCTCCCCTCTCTTCCTCTTCTTCCTCGTCCTCCTCCCTCTAGTATTGTCTTCAACCACACAGCAGCCCCTCCCATCCTCCTCCTCCTCCTCCTAGACCATCTCCGATCTCCCCACTTCCCCCTCCTTCTCCTCTTCTTCCTCCTCTTCCTCTCCTCCTCCTCCTCCTCCTCCTCTCCCCTTCCTCCTCCTCCTCCTCCTCCTCTCCCCTTCCTCCTCCTCCTCCTCTTCACCTTCCTTCCTTCCCCTCTTCCTCCTCCCTCTCCTCGTCCGTCCCTCCCTCCCCACCTCCTCTCCCTTTCACCTCCTCCTCCTCCTCCTCCTCCCTTTTCTCCCTCTCCTCCTCCTCCGCCTCAAATTCCTCGCCTTCCTCTTCCGTCCCCCCTCTCCCCTCTTCTCACCCCCCCTCCTCCTCCTCTCCCTCTTTCTCCTCCTTGTCCTCCGCCTCCTCGCTCGTCCCTCCCTCCAACACCTGTCCCTTACCTTCCCTTTCCCCTCTTCCTCCTCCCTCTCCTCGTCCATTCCTCCCTCCACCACCTCACCCTCCCTTTCTCCTTCTTCCTCTTCCTCCTCCTCCTCCCCTTTCCACCTTCCACCTCTTCCACAATTTCTCCTCGTTCTTCACAGCAGGTCCCTCCCTCCTTCCGCTCTCCCCTCCCCTTCACCCACCCTCCTGGCCCCTTCCGACCGTCAGGTTCTTGTTGTTGGTGATAGTCAGGTTCGTTATGTTGACAGGTATTTTGCTCCAAGGATAAGAACAGGACGAGGTGTGTTTCCCAGGGGCAGGGGTGGGCCATATATCAGACAGGATTGAGGCGTGTATGGCAAGCGGGGATCGAACCCCATTGTCTTTCTCAGCTGTGGCGGAAACGACGTTTCTCGTGTGCCAAGCGAGGACCTTCTCAGGCGTTTTAGAGAATTGTTAGGCAGGATACGTGACGCTGGTGGGTCACCAGTAGTGTGTGGCGTCCTGCCAAGGAGGGGCGTTGGCGATGGATGGCTGTCCAGGGCGATAGCAGTGAACAGCAGACTTGCTGAGCACTGCGAGCGCAATGGGTGGCTGTTCGTCGACAATTGGGACCTCTTCTTTGGCAACGACGCCCTCTACGCCCGTGACGGGATACACTTGACGTTCAAGGGTGTTGAGGCTCTCTCAGACTCCCTTGAGCGAGCACTTGGTACCCTGAGGGATTTTTTAGTATAGGCGAGGGGGGGAGGAGTAATGGGAGCAATGGGAGGAGTAATGGGAGGGGACATCTAGCTCATAATATAACCAGGCAGCTTAGAAGTAATTCTAGAGGAGTAACAGAGGACGGGCTAAGAATCTTCTATACTAACAGCAGGAGCCTCAGAAACAAGATAGACTTACTAAGGGGTGAAGCTTGTTCAGAAAATTTTGACATAATAGCGATCACTGAGACATGGATAGACTTTGCTAATAGAAATTTTAGGTCAGAATTTGAAATAACGGGTTATCAGATGTTTCACAAAGACAGAAGGGGCAGAAAGGGAGGTGGAGTTGCGCTATATGTTAAAGACTCACTTAAATGTTTAGTTAACAACTCAGTCAAAACTAACATGGATTCAGAATCAGTTTGGGTGGACGTTTACAAAGGGAAAGAAAAACTAACTCTAGGAGTTATATACAGTCCACGAATCATTAACAGGCATGACACGTGTATATTACTTCAGGAGATTTGCAGGGCTATTATGAGTAGAAATGTATTCGTAATGGGTGACTTTAATTATAGGAATATAGACTGGGAAGATCTAGTGGGTGACCTGGAAGCCGAGGACTTTCTTGAAGTTATACAAGATAATTTCCTTAAGCAGGTAGTTACTGAGCCTACCAGAGGAGATAACATATTAGACTTAGTCCTAACCAATAATGGGAACTTGCTACGTGAGTTGGAGGTGGGCGGAGAGTTAGGAAATAGTGACCACAGAACGGTTCGTTTTAGGTTAGACTGGGCGGTAACCCGTGATCCAAACCCAGTGTTAGTGCCAGATTTTAGAAGAGCAAACTACGAGGGCTTCGAAGACATCTTGAAGGGGTAAACTGGGATAATTTAGGGATTCATGAGGGCCAGAACTGCGGATTGGAGAGCCAGGAGAACCAGGTAGAAATGTCTTACAATAATTTAGTTAGAGTAATAGTAGAGGGGCAAGAACAGCATATACCACAGCGAACACTTAGAAAAAAACAATGATCCTAAGTGGATGACTCGTGGACTAAAACACGAGATTGGGTTAAAGAGAATTTATCAGAAAATAAAGAATGGAAACACATCTCAGGGGCCGGTACGTCGAACTATCTAGATTAGTTAAGAAAAACACCAGGATAGCAAAAAGAACTATGAGATCAAAGTAGCAAATGAGGCGAAAAGTAATCCTAAGGGCTTCTTTCAGATGTATAGAACAAAAACACGGGAGAAAATTGGACCGCTGAAATCAAACACAGGGGAGCTAGTAGAAATTACGAAAATATGAGCACATTGTTGAACGACTACTTCCTTTCAGTATTCACACAGGAGGATCGAACGACTATACCGGAAAGAGTTCAGGTGTACGAGGGCGGGGATGGCGATAAATTGAGGGATATAATCATTACCAGGCAAGTAGTTCAGGATGAGATAGATAAGCTTAAGAAGAACAAGTCGCCAGGTCCTGACGGGATATTTCCGAGGGTATTAAAGGAGCTAGGTGATATAATCAGTGACCCACTAACCGACATCTTTAAGATGTCGGTTAATACTAACTATGTGCCGAGCCTATGGAAAGTAGCTAATGTGACGCCGATTTTTAAAAAGGGGGACAGGTCAGTTGCTTCAAACTATCGCCCAATTAGCTTAACATCGGTTATAGGGAAGATGCTGGAGTCCATAATAGCCAGGAACATTCTGGAGCATTTAGAAACATAGCTTAATTCACGACTCGCAGCATGGGTTCACAAAAGGTAGGTCATGCCTCACCAATCTCTTGTCGTTCTACAATAAAGTATTTGAGGCCGTTGACAGAGATGAAAATTATGATGTAATCTATCTTGATTTTAGTAAAGCGTTTGACAAAGTTCCTCACCAACGACTGTTGCTTAAATTACAGGCTCACGGAGTAGAGGGTAAAGTTTTGAACTTGGTCAAGGCGTGGCTTAGCAATAGGAAGCAAAGAGTGCAAATCAATGGTAAAAGATCTGACTGGGGATGTGTTACGAGTGGGGTCCCACAAGGTTCGGTATTAGGTCCACTTTTGTTTATTATTTATATCAATGACTTAGACACAGGAATTAGTAGTGATGTTAGTAAATTTGCAGATGATACCAAGATCGGTAGAGTAATTGAGTCGGATCAGGACGCTAGTATTCTCCAAGGTGAACTCAACAGATTATATGACTGGGCGGATAAATGGCAGATGGAGTTCAATGTAGGGAAGTGCAGTATTCTGAGTGTAGGTAGGAACAACCCCTCACATAACTATTGCTTAAATGACACTCTCATAAGCAGGTTTGGGTGCGAGCTTGATTTAGGGGTCTTAGTGAGCTCTGATCTCCGTCCAAGGGCACAATGCATTCAAGCTAGAAATCGAGCTAATAGGGTACTGGGATTTATTTCAAGGAGCGTAAGCAACAGAAGCCCCGAAGTCTTCCTCAAACTATATTTAGCATTAGTTAGACCTCATCTTGACTATGCGGTTCAGTTCTGGTCACCCTACTTTAGAATGGATATCAAAATGTTAGAATCGGTGCAGAGGAGGATGACTAAGATGATTCAGGGGTTGAGAAACTTGCCATACGAGGAAAGACTCAAACAGTTAAACTTGCATTCTCTAGAAAGGCGAAGGGTGCGTGGAGACATGATCGAGGTTTATAAATGGATGAAGGGCTTTAATAAGGGAGACATTCATAAGGTTTTGTTGGTAAGAGAACCGGGTAGGACACGAAGTAATGGGTTTAAACTGGATAAATTCAGATTCAACAGGGACATAGGCAAAAATTGGTTTACTAATAGGGTGGTGGATGAGTGGAATAGGCTTAGCAGTCATGTGGTGAGTGCCAATACAATTGTCACATTCAAAAATAGACTAGATAAATTCATGGACAGCGATATTAGGTGGGGTTAGATACACGGGAGCTTAGGGTCAAAGGAGCTGCCTCGTACAGGCCTACCGGCCTCTTGCAGACTCCTGCGTTCTTATGTTCTTATGTACTACTACTACTACTACTACTACCACCACTACTACATACATTAGCTCACCCCTTCGTTACTATATAAGGGTTGCATTCTAGTGAGCCGTTACATAACCTAAGATTGGGGTCAGGTATTCGATGCGTGGAGAGGCTGAAGAGTTGTCAAGGTCACGCTGGAGAGAGAGAGAGAGAGAGAGAGAGAAGGAGGGAGGAAGGGAGGTAGAGGGATGGAGAAAAAGTACCAGATGGAGACAATGGACAGACAAAGGGAGAAGAAAGAGGAGCAAGAGAAGAAGAAGTAGCAGGAAGAGGAGGAGGAAGAGGAGGAGGAGGAGGAGGAGGAGGAGTCGATAGTTAAGTGTTAAGAGGTAAGGCACTTGATAGTTCTTTGTTCCTCCTCCTCCTCGTCCTCCGCCTCCTCCTCCGCCTCCTCCTCCTCCCGACTCCTGCGGCTCCTACTTCCTCATTTGGTCTGCATTGTTCTATTTTTTTTTTGTCTTCCTTCTAGTCCGCTTTATTCATCTTTTCTTCATTTCTCTCTTTTTTCACATTTATTTTCCTTCTCTTTTCTTCTTTTCGTATGCTTTCCTTTTTCCCTACATTTTATCTATTTTCTTTTCTCCATTTTTTCTGCAATTCTTTATTTTTCTTTTGTTTTTCTCTTCTATTTAATTTTTCACATCTACTTCACGTCTTTTCTCTTCTCCGCTGTTTACTTTTTTCTTGTTTTCTCTTCCTCTTCTCTTCTCTTGTCTTCTATTATTCTTTCATCTTCATTTACTAGTTTTTACTCTTCTACATTTGTCTTTTTTTTCTCCTCTCCTTTTTTTTCTCCACTCTTTTTCTTCGCCTCTTAACTTTTCTCTATCTTTTATTTTTTCTCTTCTCTTTTCGGTGTTATATTCATTTGATTATACTTCCATTTTTCTCTTTTACGTCCTTACCTGCAGAACCTTGAGAGAGAGAGAGAGAGAGAGAGAGAGTTATTGATAAAGAAGGGCATAGTATGAATAAATTATCGAAGAAAAAGAGCTTAGCAATGCAATGCCTCTCTCTCAAGAACTATAGAAAATTTACCTTGATATCAACTATTTAAAGCCAACTTCTCTTCGCCTCCTCCTCCTCCTCCTCCTCCTCTTCCTTCTCCTCTTCCGCCTCCTCCTCTTCTCATTTTATCCTTCTTGTTTTCCAACGTTTCTTCTTCTCTTTGTTGTTATTGGTATTCTTCTTCTTCTTCTTCTTCTTCTTCTTCTTCTCCTCCGCGTTGTTGTTATTGGTATTGTTTTTTCTGATTTCCTTTCTTCTTCTTTCTCCACCTCCTCCTCTTCCAGTTCTCCATCATGTTTCTCCTCCTCCTCGTCCTCATAATAATAATAATAATAATAATAATAATAATAATAATAATAATAGTAATAGTAATAATAATAGTAATAATACACTACTCAAAATGTTAGAGGACGTATTTCTAACCCAGATTCCTAACCGAGGCGAGAAAACAATGTGCTAGACCTCGTACTCGTGAGTGACTCCGACCTCGTACGCGACGGGAAGGTCGGTGACAAATTAAGCGGGTACGATAACCACATAATTCGCTTCAGCATTAGAGCGGGACACGAGCTTATATAAATCACGCCCAAGATCCCAGACTAGAAGAGGTAATTCCACTCTTGCTCGTGAACTACTACCTCAAGCTACTTGGGAACACGTAAACTTCGCCCTTGTAGACGACGAGTGGAACATCTTCAAGAACAAACTCCTAGAAGTACAGAGGATATCAGTTCCCATGAAAACTAGAAGAACAAACCAAGTGACTGCAGGGTCGATTCCTCCGC
>NW_026111863.1:122500-165000 GCF_024679095.1 Eriocheir sinensis | reverse complement strand
GATAACAAGATCGAGGAAAACAGCGGGAAAAGATAAAAAGAGGAAAACAGAAAAAAAAGAAAAAAAGAACATAAATAAAAAAGAAAGGAAAACCGTAAATAAAGGAAAATGACAGGAAAACAGGAAAAAGAAGGAAAAATGCAGGAAAAAAGAAGAAAAAGAGAGAAGGAAAGGGAAAAATGGAAGGAAGAGAAAAAGAAAAAGGGAAATGATGGAAATGAGACAAAAAAAAAGAGACACAAGATAGAGGAAAACAGGGGAAAGAATGATACAAAGACAGGGAAACAGCGGCAAAAGGATGAGAAAAAAGGAAAAAAAAAGGAAAAATAACAAAAAGAGGAAAAGAGAAAAGGAAAACCAAAAAAAAAGGAAAATGACAGGAAAAAAGCCGGAAAAAGAATGAAAAAATGAAAAAAGGCAGAAAGAAAACGAAAAAAAAACAAAAAAAAAACGCGACAGATGGAAAAAGATTCCATGGCACCGTGCTTTAAGGGAGTGACCGAGGCCAATCAGCTGCGGCCGTCCCCTCGTGGCGACTTTTTATTGGTCAGTCAGCGAGGGAAATATGAGGGGAGGTGACTGATGAAGGGGGGAGGGGGAGGGGAAGGGAGGGAAACGAATTGGAGATGGAATGAGAGAGAGAAGGAAAGGAGAGAAAGGAGAGGAAAGAAGGGGAATGAGGAAAGAGAAGATGGGATAGAGGGAGGAGTGAAAAAAGGGGAGGAAAGAGAAGAAATATTAAGGGAGGGGGAGGGGAGGGAAACGAATTGGAGAAGGAATGAGAGAGAGAAGGAAAGGCAAGGGAGGGAAAAGGAGGGAACATGAGTGAGAGGAAAGAAGGGGAATGAGGAAAGAGAAGGGAGGATAGAGGAAGGAGTGAGAAAAGGGGAGGAAAGAGAAGACATATGAGGGGAGGTGACTAATGAAGAGGGAGGAGGGAGGAGCGAGGGGAGAGGAGGGACACGATTTGAAGATGGAATGAGAGAAAGAGAGAGAGGGAATGGCGATAAAGGAGAAAAAGAGGAGAGAGGGGAGAGGAGGGAAACGATTTGAAGATGGAATGAGAGAAAGAGAGAGAGGGAATGGCGATAAAGGAGAAAAAGAGGATAAGGAAGGAGGAAGAATGAGAGAAAGGAAGGGGAGGAAAGTGAAATGAAGATGGAGTGGTAGAGAGAAATTCAGTGTAGAGAAAAAAAAAAGGGAAATGAAGGACGAGGAATGAGAGAAAGAAAGGGAAGGAGAGGGGAGGAAAGGAAGGGAGGGAGAGGGGAAGGGCAGCGATTTGAAGATGAAATGAGAAAGATAGAGAGGGAGAAAAGACATGGAAAGAAAGAAAAGGGCAAGGAAGGAAGAGGCGGAGAAGAGAGAGAAGACTAATAAAGAGATGTAAAGAGAAGGTGATGGGCATATGGAAGAAATGGGGCAATGAGGGGAAGAAATGAGAGAAATAAAGAAATAAAGTGGAGAGATGATGGAATAAGAGTGGAAATTAAGAGGAAGAAGTGGACGGCGAGGGGAGGAAAGCGAAAAGAAGAGAGAGAGAGAGAGAGAGAGAGAGAGAGAGAGAGAGAGGTAATAAGGATTAGGATTAATACTTTTTTAGCTGTATATAATCTCTCTCTCTCTCTCTCTCTCTCTCTCTCTCTCTCTTTTAAAGTAAGTGAAGGTCATTAAGTGTTCTTCAAAGTAATTATATAAATCTCCTGGGACTCATTTTCCTCCTCCTCCTCCTCCTCCTCCTCCTCCTCCTCCTCCTCCTCTTCCTCTTCCTCCTCCTCCTCCATGATTTCCCTTTTCCTCCAGTCTATTATTTTTTATCGTCCAATTTTCTATAATACATTTTTATTTCTCTCTCTCTCTCTCTCTCTCTCTCTCTCTCTCTCTCTCTTAATCCTCTTCTTTATCCTCCTCTTTATTTTCTTCCTCTTCTCTTCCTCTTTTTCAATCTTTCTTTCCTTCTTATTCCCCTTCTAGTATATTTGATCCTCCTTTTTCCTCTTAATCCTCCCATTTTCTCCTCCTCCTAATCTTTTTTTTCTTCTCTTCCTAATTCTCCTCTTCTCTTCCTGATCCTACTCTTCTCTTTCTAATTTTCTTCTTCTCTTCCTATTTCTCTTCTTCTCTTCCTAATTCTCTTCTTCTCTTCCTAATTCTCCTCTTCTCTTCCTAATTCTTTTCTTCTCTTCCTAATTCTCTTCTTCTCTTTCTTATCCTCTTTTTTCTCTTCCTAATTCTCCTCTTCTCTTCCTGATCCTCCTCTTCTCTTTCTAATTCCTCTCCTCTTCTCCTCCTAATTCTCCTCTTCTCTTCCTGATCCTCCTCTTTTCTTTCTAATTCCTCTCCTCTTCTCTTCCTAATTCTCCTCTTCTCTTCCTAATCCTCCTCTTCTCTTTCTAATCCTCTTTTTCTATTCCTGATTCTCCTCATATCATCTTAATCCTAATCTTCCCTTTTTAATCCTTTTTCTCTTCTCTACTTGATCCTCCCCTTCTCTTTTTAATCCTCCTCTTCTCTTCCTGATCCTCCTCTTCTCCTCCTCCTCATCCTTTTTTTCCTCGCCTTTGATCTGCCAAGTTTCTAAATACTATAAGATATGCATCCTTCCTTCCTTCCTTCCTTCTTTTCTTCC
Organism: Eriocheir sinensis; assembly: GCF_024679095.1. Taxonomy (NCBI): domain Eukaryota; kingdom Metazoa; phylum Arthropoda; class Malacostraca; order Decapoda; family Varunidae; genus Eriocheir; species Eriocheir sinensis. Next base: position 162,371 of record NW_026111863.1, on the reverse strand, counting down.
TTTCTTCCCTCTTTCTTTCCTTCGTTCCTTCCTTCCTTCTTTCCTTTTCCACTATCCTGCCGTTCTTTTTTCCTTCTCTTTTCCTTCCTCTTTCCTCCTCTTCTTCTTGGTTCTCTCGTTCCTTCCTTCCTCTTCTTCTTCCTCTCGTTCTTTTTCCCTTCTTTCCTTTATTCTTTCCTGCCTTTCCTCCTTCATCCCTTCCTTTCTTGTTTCCCTCCTCCTTTCTTCTCTCCATCCTTCTCTCCTTCCTCCCCTCTCTCTCTCTCTCTCTCTCTCTCTCTCGCCTTCATTTATCCTTTCTTCCTTCCTTCCTTCCTTCCTTCTTTCTTTCTTTCTTTTCATACTTTCTTTTCTCTATCTTTTTTACTTTAGTACATTTCTCTCTCTCTCTCTCTCTCTCTCTCTCTCTCTCTCTCTCTCTCTCTCTCTCTCTCTCTCTCTCTCTCTCTCTCTCTCTCTCTCTCTCTCTCTCAAGTTATAAAAGAGTACAGGAGAGAGAGAGAGAAGCATCACATCTGTCCCCACAGCTGCAATGATAGCTTTCCTTCCGCCCCTTTCTGTCCCCTCTCTGTTCCCCTTATGTTCCCTATTTCTTTCCCCCTTTCCCCTATGTACTTCCCCCATTTCTTTCCCCCCCTTTCTTTCCCTCCTCTTTTTCCTCCCTGTCCCAATCTTCATTACCTCGCTTTGTCTTCCTTTTTCCTTCCTTTTTCTTTCTTTCCTCTTTATTTTCCTCTTCTCTTTCCTCCTACCCCCAATTTTCTCTCCTTTCCTCCCTCCTCCCTCTTGCTTGCTTTTTCCTTTGATTTCCTCTTTGTTTCTTCTTTCTTATTCCTATTTTTTTTTTCGTTTTCATTTTTTCCTCCTTCCCTCTGTTCCCTCCTTCCTTTCTTCTCTTTCTTCTTTCTCTCGTTCGCTTTCCCTTCCTTCCTTTATTCTTTCTTTCCTTTCATCCTTCATCCCTTCCTTTCTTTTCTCCTTCCTTCCCTTCTCCTTCCCCTCCCTCTCTCCCTTGCCTTCATGTTTCCTTCCTTCCTTCCCTTTCTTCTTCCTCTCCTTCTTTTTCCCTTCTTCCTTCATCCTGCATCCCTGTCTTTCTTGTTCCCTTCCTCCTTTCTTTTCCCCTTCCTTCCCTTCTTCCTCCCCTCCCTTTCTCCCTTTTCTTGTTTTTTCTCTTTTTTTTTCCCTTCCCGTCTAATTATCCTTATTTTCTTCTTTTTTCTCTTCTTTATCGCTCATTTCTTTTTCTCCTGGTCATTATTTCCCTCGTTCTCTCCCCTCTCTTCCTCTTTTATGGCTACCCTCCTCCTCCTCCTCCTCCTCCTCCTCCTCCTCCTCCTCCTCCTCATTATCATCGACTCGTACTCTCTTCTCTCTTTCCCTCCCATTCCCTTCCTCTTCAGTACCCCTCTTCACTCTCCTCTCCTTCATTCTCTTCTTTATTCCTCTTTTTCTCTTTCCCCTCTGCTTCTTACTCCTTCATTCTTCTTCCCGTTACCTTATTCCTTTCCTTCGTTTGTTTTTTCTATCATTTTTTTATATTCCTCCTGTTTTTCTTTTATCTTTCTTCTGTTCTTATTTTCCCTATTCCCTCTTTTCTTCGTATTTCCTCCTCCTCCTCCTCCTATTCGTTCTCCTCGATTCTTTCCATTCTTATTCTTTAGTTCCCATTCTCCTTTCCTTTTCCTTCCCTTTGTTTCTTTCTTTCTTTCTCTCCCTTTCTCATCTCTCCGTTTCCTTCCCATTCTTCTACTTCCCTTTTCTTCTTATTCTCTATTCTTTCCATTCTTATTCTTTAGTTCCCATTCTCCTTTCTTTTTCCTTCCCTTTGTTTCTTTCTTTCTTTCTCTTCCTTTCTCATCTCTCCGTTTCCTTCCCTTTTCTTCTACTGTCCTTTCCTTCCTTTTCTCTCCTCTCCTCTTTATCTGTCCCACCTCTCTTCTCCTTTATCTACATCGTCTCCCTTCCTTACCTTTCCTTCCCTTTCTTTTCCTTTCCCTTCTTTATCTACCCTTCTATTTCCCTTCATCTTTTTCTGCATCACCACCCATCCCTACCTTCCCTTCCCTTTCCCTTCCTTTCTCCAAATCTAGGGTCCGTTTTTCTCCCCTTCCCTTCCTTTCCCTACCTTTCTTTCCCTCCTCCTCTCCCTTTCATTTTCATTCTCCCCTATTCTCTCCTTTTCCTATTTGTTCATCCTTTGTTTTCCCTCTTAACTCTTCTTCTTCTACTTCCTTTACTTCCCCTTTGCCTCCTTCCACTTTCTTTTTCCCCTCCCATATTTCTCCTTTTCTTAACCTCCTCCTTTTCCTTCACATTTATTATTTTCTGTTTATTTTTATTTCTCATTTATATTCATTTTTCATTCTTTCGCTTCTCATTTTTTATTCAACTTTTCCTTCTTCCCTTCCTTCTGTTCCTCCTGATTATATTCTCTCCTTAACTACCTCCTCCTCCTCCTCCTCCTCCTCCTCCTCCTCCTCCTCCTCCTCCTCCTCCTCCTCCTCCTCCTCCTCCTACTTTCATCCACTTCTCCTCCTCTTTCCATTCTTCTCTTCCTCTTATCTCCCTACCCCTCCACACCAACTGTTCTCCTCCTCACCCTCCTCCTCCTCTCTCCTCCTCCTCCTCCTCCTCCTCCTCTTGCCTCTGGGGAGACTTTCAAACCTTTTTTTGTTTTTCATTTACCTAGAGCCATAGAAAGGAGGAGGAGGAGAGTTGGTCTTACCTGGATCTTACCTGTTAATTAAGCCAGTTTTTATGTCGCCGTAAGTAAGAAGTCGTGTGTGTGTGTGTGTGTGTGTGTGTGTGTGTGTGTGTGTGTGTGTGTGTGTGTGTGTGTGTGTGTGTTGTGGTCATTCATCTATGTTTTGCACAGGTCTTCTACTTATGCCTCCATTTTTTCCTTTCCTCCTCCTCCTCCTCGCTTCCTCCTCCTCCTCCTCTTCTCCTCCTCCCCCCTCTTCCTCACCTCCTCTTCGTTGGCAGATCACTTGTCATCCATGGGGTCAGAGGTCAGGAGTGAGAGAGAGAGAGAGAGAGAGAGAGAGAGAGAGAGAGAGAGAGAGAGAGAGAGAGAGAGAGAGAGAGAGAGAGTCGAACCCAGAGCAAATAGTAGGAAGGGAGGTGGGGAGGTTCGACCTCTCTCTATCTCTCTCTCTCTCTCTCTCTCTCTCTCTCTCTCTCTCTCTCTCTCTCTCTCTCTCTCTCTCTCTCTCTCTCTGATACAAGGGTAAAACAGAGTTATTTTTATTTTTTGAAGTCGTCTCGCTGGTGGAGAGAGAGAGAGATTTGGGGATTCGTTGTTCTCCTCATCCTCTTCAGAACCTCTTCATGCTCCCCTTCCGTCCTCCTCCTCCTCCTCCCTCCTCACTTGAGGCCAATGTTGTATCTTATGATAATGAGGAGAATTGCCAGGCGCCGCGAAGACTCGGTTCTCTCTCTCTCTCTCTCTCTCTCTCTCTCTCTCTCCTTTCAGTATTTTCAATTATTTCCTGTCAGTTCCTCTTCACCCTCTCTCTCTCTCTCTCTCTCTCTCTCTCTCTCTCTCTCTCTCTCTCTCTCTCTCTCTCTCTCTCTCTCTCTCTCTCTCTCTCTCTCTCTCTCCCCCCTTAATCTCACCACTAAATCTGATTGTTTATATTCCAAGAACCAAATTTATTGTTTTTTTTTATTACTCCTTTTTGTTCTTCCTTGTTTCCATATTATCATCATTATTACCTTTAACGAGCTATTATTTCATTTAAACTTTTTAGCCATTATTTTATTCTTTCTTGTTCTCTCCACTTCCTCCCCTCCCCCCCCTCCTCCTCCTCCTCCTCCTCCTCTGTTATATTTATTTATTCCTTTCTTTTCCTTTCTTATTTATGTTCATTAAGTATTATTTTCTTCCCTAATTTTGTCTCCTTTATTCTCTCATTTATTTTCCTTTAGTCTGAGTTACATTTTAAACATTCTATGAATTTAGCTTTTCTCTCTCTCTCTCTCTCTCTCTCTCTCTCTCTCTCTCTCTCTCTCTCTTTCTCTCTCTCTCTCTCTCTCTCTCTCTCTCTCTCTCTCTCTCTCTCTCTCTCTCTCTCTCTCTCTCTCTCTCTCTCTCTCTCTTCAATCTTTATTTTCTAAGAAGGACTCAGAGGTTGGATGGACTGACAGAGTGGAGATGAAGCAGGGAGATGAGTGGGGAGATAGGCGGCATGGACCTGCCCTGATGATGCTGTAGCCTCTTCAGGTGATGCTGAGAGAAGGGAGGGAGGAGGAGGAGGAGGAGGAGGAAGATGAAGGAGATAAAGAAGTGGAGAGAGAGAGGGGGAGGAAAGCAAGGTGAACGAGTGTAAAGAAGAGAGGGAGCAGGAGGGAGGTTAAATGGAAAGCCAGGAGGAGGAGGGAGGGAGGAGGGAGGAGGAAAGCGGAGGAGATACAGGGAGCAGGTTGTGAAAGGGAGATGAAGAGATAGCATGAGCCACCCAGTGGGAGAAAGAAAACTGCACGGGAAGAAGGAGGAGGAAAAAGGAGGGAGGAGGAGGAGGAGGAGGAGGATAGAAAGATGGGAGGAGATGAGGTGTTCAGATAATATTTTGAAGAGATACTGAGAGAGTTAAATGGCCCTTACATCACCTAAACAGATTCTGGCACTTCTGGGCAGCTCAGCTAGCATCTAGTAAGACAAGATACTTCCCTGCTGCTAGACTACTCACCCCACCCCCGACACACATGGCCCCACACAGATGTACAGCTTCAGGGCTGCAGACAAGCCCTTTGAAGTTTTGCCACCGGACAGAAATACCCCGTACACGGAAAACACAGCAGCACAACACCACCCAGACTCAGTACAACAAGTCAGCACAAGGCTACGAGAGCTGACCGGAAAGATACTGGGAGAAACTAGACCAGCAAGACGACGTAGACTACACACCCCACGTCAAGGCTTGACAGCAGCACAGACTTGGTCCACCCCTGGTTTCCGCGCAACAGAGTCACCGGAGCAACCTTACATCACTTCACACAAGTGACGCCACATGAAAGCAACAGCTCTCTACACAAAACCGTCAAGCACACCCCCAGCACATGAGGTATACAAATAAGGTGCCCGATAATATGCTACACCGAACAACTAACGAACCTACACACCATACAACCTTACCTCCTACTGTCTTTCCATTCCCCACCTGTACCTCACCCACTAACACTTCCCTCTTCGTACTATACCCTTGATTAAGAAGAATAGGGGCAGGTAATGATTTTTGTCACGAAGAGGAGGAGGAGGAGGGAGGAGGAGGAGGAGGAGGAGGAGAAGAAAAATAAAATAAATAATGAAAGATAACACAAGTGGAGGAGATAAAATAGAAGTGGAGGAAAAGGAAAATACGAGAGAAGAGAGAGAGCAGAATTTTTCCCTGTTCATTGAAGGAACTTTATTTTATTTACCAAGTGTTTAAAACTTTTAATGGAGGAAGAACTTGTGGGTGAAAGAGGAGGAGGGAGGAGGAGGAGGAGGAGGAGGAGGAGGAGGAGGAGGCCCTTGAAGAATAAAAATGAGGAGGTGGAAAAAAGGAGAATGGAAGGAAGAAAGAAAGATGGAATAAAAAAGAAAGAAAGAATTGAAGGGAGGAAGGAAGGAAAGAAGAAAGGAAAGTAAAGGAAGAAAAGGAGGATGGTAGGAAGGAAGGAAGGAAGGAAGAAGGAAAGATACAAGAATTGGAAGTATGAATGAAAAAACATATAGAAAAAAAATTGCGTGAAATTAATTACAAGGAAGACGGGTAATGAGGAGGAGGAGGAATATACATAGGAATATACATAGGAAGAACAGACTTGAAGACCTATCGGTCTATGGCGAGGGGTGTCTGTTTACTACCCACTACTACTATTAATCTACGTGTGGTAGGACAGGACAGAATGAACAGAAGGCTCCCTCCCCACCCTCTCCCTCATAACGTGCCGGCAGGAAATAGTTAGAGAACACACCATGTACCTTTAAGGAAGAAAGGGACATGGAAATTTCCAGTAAAAAGAAATAAGAAATTACTACCCGCAACACACTGCACTGGTGACCTAAACTTCGTTACATGAGAACAGAACATAGAAACACAGGGGAGACTGGAAGAGGACGAGTGGCCTACAGGGGCAGCCCCAAGTCCCTAACATACTCACGATGGGTGAGTGTAGTTTCAGGGCACAGGTGGAGGGCTTGATCCTCGTTTACCAGCGGTACTAGGCATGCACAAGTAACCTGTCACCTTACTGCACCCACCTCCTCCCACCTGTCATGCGGACGTGGCTGTTGCTACTCTGTGTGTTGACTTTCCGCTGCTAATCCTAGGTTGTGGGGAGAATTATATGAATATAGGTTGAGGTCTTGCTGCAATCTGTCTGAAAACATGAAAAGAGATCAATATAATCTTATATCTGAAATTACCTTGTCAAGAGGCAAAGCTATTGATACTCTGACACGCTAACTACTGACGGTGGGAGTCTATTCCAGTGATCCAGCGACTCTGTTATTGAAAAACTGCGCACCAATGTATTTACATCGTTTGCTAACTTCATACCGTTGCTGCGTGTTGTTGTGTTGTAGCGTCTCTCTGAAATAGACTATCTGGGTTAATGTTGTCAGATCCATTAAGGATTTTGAACACTTCAATTAAGTCCCTCTTATCCTTCAACTTCTTTAAGGAAAACATATCTAAACGCTTTAAACACTCGTCATATGGCAAGTTTCAGATGGAATTTTGTTGGTTGCTCGTCGCTGTATCCTTTCTAACAAAACTTGATCTTTGATATGGTTCGGTGACCAGAACTGAACAGCGTATTCTAGGTGTGGTCTTACAGATTACTAAATATAATCTTCTTGGTTCGGGTAATTTATAATAAAAAGTTTCTTTGAGAGATGTGTGTGGAGGATGGGAAGGAAAGGAAGACAGGAAGGAAGGAAAGAAGGATACGGAAAGGAAGGAGGAATTAAATATAAGAAAATAAAGAATGAATGGAAGGAAGGCTAGGAAGAAGAAAGTAGAGAAAAAGCAGAAAGAAAGAAGAAAGAATGGATCGAAGGAAGAAGAAACGAAAAGTGAAGAAAACTGGGAAGAAAGAATGGGTGATAAAGGATGGGAGGAAGAGAAGGAGAGAAGGAAGAGTGAAGAAAAGGAAGAGATAGGGAAAGAGAAACGATGGAAGGGAAAATAGAGGAAGGAAAGAAAGGAAGAAGAAATAAAAGATGAAAAGAATGTTAGATAAAATGGAAGAAAAGAGGAAGAAGAAAGAAGTAGGAAAGAACAAAAAAAATGATGCTGAAAACAATGTAAAGAGGAACAGAAAAGAGGAGAAGACGGGAAGGGCAGGGGAGAGCAGAAGAAGAGAAAGGAAGAGAGAGCACGAAGGGAGAAAGGAAGAGATGAAAGAATAATAGATTACGAATAGAAGGAGAGAAAGGAAAGAGAAGGAGGACATAGGAGAGAGAAAAAATATAGAATGTGTGGAAAGGAGGGAGGAAGGAAGGAAGGAGGAAGAAGAAGCAAGTGAAGATACTGGGGAAATAAAGGAAGGGAAAACAAAAGAAGAAAAATGGGATGAAAAGGAAATAAACCAAAAGAGATAAAGGAGAAAGAAATTCTGAAGAGGAAAGGAATTGAGGAACGAGAGGTGGAGGGAGGGAGGAGGAGAAGGAGGAGAAAATACTCCTCAAATCTTGCCTTCGAGGAAGACATATTTGGCCGCCTCAGACATGCCTCAACGTGTCCTGACCTAATTTAACCTTACCAGACCTTAATGCCTGATTTTGCCCGGCAACCATGTGCCCAGGGGAGGCGGTGGCTCAGTGGACTGTGGCGCGCCAGGTCAGGATGGAGAATCACCATGAGTAGCTTAAGACTACCCATGCTGTCCTGAAGACCATACATCAGCCGGACTCTAGATTCTCTCTCTAAAATTCTAAAGGGAGGTCAGATGAGCTCCGGGGCAACATAGGCCAAGCTGAAGATAGCGCCACTATAAACATTTACCTGCCTTGGACAGGTTGACCATCAGGCCCTCCTGGGACGATACCAGACAAACTAAACAAATTCAGCCAAAGTCCCTCCTCCACAACCCCGTCGACAGGACCTACTCTCACCCTCCCACCCCCACTAGACCCACAAAGACACAATATTCTCATCCCGGTCAAAACTCACTGGACAGATGTCGGCTAAGTGCGATACCGACACCGTGAGGGGTCTTAACACCTCCATAATTTGACCTTTCGTGACTCCATATGACCTTTTTGCGCTCTCGAGATAGCATAACTTTTTGACCTATAGAAATACACTGAACTTGTTTGACCGATCGATTTTTACCTTCCGTGTCTTTCTCATTCCTTCCTCTTCTCTGCCTCTCCTTATATACCTTCCTTCATTCTTTTCTTCTTTCCTCATTTTCCTTTTCTGTACCCTTTACCCTTTTCTTGTTCCTCCATTCTCTTACTAAATCCTTTCACTCATTTCCATTTCCCTACTTTCGTTTCTCTTTCTTCCTTCTTTCCTGTCTTCATTTGCTTTTCTCCCTTCCTCCTCTCCTCCCTCCTCCTTTGTTTTTCTCTTCGTGCCTCTTCATTGTCTTCCTTGTTCTCATTTATTCCCTCTTTCCACTTCCTTCATTTCATCCTTCCTCGTCTCCTCTTCATTTTTCCTTCTCTAATCTTTCTTTTCTCCTTCCTATTTTCCTTCTCCTTTTTTTACCCTTCCAGCTTTTCTCCCCTCCTGCCCTCCCTCCACTCCTCCGGCTCCATTTCTCTCCAATCCACTCTTTCTCTCGATACAATTTGCTCATTCTCCTCTTCTTCTTCCCTCCTCTTCCTCTTCTCCTCACGATCTTTTTTTATCTCCCCTCCTCCTTTTCTTCCTCTATCCTCCTGATCTTTTCCTTCCCTCCTCCTCCTTCCATATTCTTCTTCCCTTTCCTCCTCCTCCTCCTTCTCCTCCACTATACTCATCTTTTTTTCCCTCCACTCTTTCTTTTCCTCATCCGTTCTCCATTTTGCCTTCCTCTCCTTTCCTCCTCCTCCTCTCCTCCTCCTCCTCCTCCTCCTCCTCCTCTTGGCCCTTTTTTTTAACCCCCCCCCTTCGTTGGCCTAATGGCTCGTTTTCTTTGGTGACAACATGAAAAACAGGAGTGCGGAAAAATGAAAACAACAAAGAGAGAGAGAGAGAGAGAGAGAGAGAGAGAGAGAGAGATTTGACCCTTTACATATGTGATGTTTAGAGTACACAGTAAGGGAGGCAGAGAGAGGAGGAGCTAGGAGGAGGGAGGAGGGAAGAGGGAAGAGAATGCTTAGGGCCATGGGAAGAATAGACACCAGAAGACCTGTCGGTTTTATGGCAAAGAGGTGTCCTGTTTACTACCACTCACTACTAGTAATCTCTACGTGTGGTAGGACAGGACAGAATTGATGAGAGCTCCCTCCCACACCCACCTCTCTCTCCGACAACGTGCCGGCAGAAATAGTTAGAAAGAAGACACCAGCCTTTAAGGAAGAAAGGGACATGGAATTTTACCAACAAAGTGAAGTAAGAGGGTGTACACTTAACTTACACTACCGGTGACCTGAGCTGTGGGGAAAATGATATATCATTAGGTTGTAGTCACGATACTTGCAGTCTGCCTGACGCATACGAGAGACAGGGTCCAATGGAAAAAAAGTGTATGTAGTTGATTATTACAACATTATAAGACCTAGTATTTAATTGGGCTCCTCACGATGGTGTGAGATATAGTTTCATGGGTTACATGTAGAGGGTCGATCCTCGTTTAACTTCGTTACGGGTGTACGCTCCAGTGTCCTGTTAACCTTACTGTTTCCACACCTCACTCATCAGATGCTTGTATGTTGCGTACATTAATTTTTTTTCTTTACTCTTTATTTGATAACGCTACTTGTAATTTAAGCTGGGGAAAATAAAGTGACAGGTTGTAGTCGTTCTAGATTATTGCACGAACAACCTGAAAAAGGGTCAGTATAATCTTATCCTGAAGTACTTATCAATGAAGACTTGAAGCTATTAGAGTACTCTGATAATGCTAACTACCGACGGTGGGAGTCTATTCCAGTGATCAATGACGACTATTTTCTACTGCAATATTAGAAAAATCCTCTATGCACTAAATGTTACATCGGGTTTCCTTTTTAACTTCACACCGTTGCTGCGTGTTATTGCGTTGATGTCTCTCTCAAATAGATTATCTGGGTTAATGTTTTCCAGATCCATTATGGATTTTGAACATCTTCTCACCTGGTCCTCTTTATCCTTCGCTTTTTAGGAAAACATATCTAAACGCTTTAAACGTCAATATTATATATATGGCAAGTTTCGGAGCCGCTTTTTGAAATTTGTTTGGTTGCTCGTCATTGTATCTCCTTTCTAGCAAAACTTGATCTTTATTATAGTTCCGTGACCAGAACTGAACGGCGTATTCTAGGTGTGGTCTTACAAATGCTAAATATAATCTTTTCATAAGTTCAGGTGTTTTATAATCAAAGTTTCTTGAGATTAATCTTAACATTATATTGGCTTTTTACTCGCTGCCAGAACATTGATCCTTCATTTAAGAGTGTACTATTGTAAACGCAAGATCTTTTCTTGTTTTGCTTCCCTTTGAGCTCATGTCCTTGAAGCTGATATTTAAGTTGATTTTTCCCTATATGCATTAATTAAGATGATGTGGGCTGATGGGACGATAATTGTTGGCTTATTTTTATCCACTTTTTAGATATCAGGGGTAACATTGGCCTCTCTCTTGATATTGATATAATTGGTAGCAATCCTGTGAAGTGGAAGGCAGTTTAGGATGATGATGATGATGATGATGATGAAGTGATAGTGATATTGAGGAGGAGGAGGAAGAAATGTCGTATGATCTTTATTGCCATTGTCTGATCTCTCTCTCTCTCTCTCTCTCTCTCTCTCTCTCTCTCTCTCTCTCTCTCTCTCTCTCTCTCTCTCTCTCTCTCTCTCTCCTCTCTCTCTCTCTCTCTCTCTCTCTGGGTCCTGGATTCTCAATCCACGTTTTTTTGTTTTATTTTCTCCTCTCTCTCTCCATTCTTCCCCTCCCTCCTTCCCTCCTCTCTCTCTCTCCTCCTCCCTCCCTCCCTCCCTCCTTTTCTTCATTCCCACCCCATCTTTGTTACTTTTTCCTCCTCTTATTTTCTTCTTATCCTCCCAGGCTGTCTTTTCCTCCTTATTTTTTTTCCTCCTTTTGTCGTTTTCTGTTCTCCTACTTGTCTCATTTTTGCTCTTCCTTTATTTCCTCTTTGCTTTTGTTCTTCCTTTCGTCTTTTCCTTCCTTCTTTCCTCCTTCACTTTTTCCACTTTCATTTTATTTCTTTCTTTCATCCTTCATTTTCCTCCCTTCTTTCTCTCCTTTTTCTTCCACCTTCTTCCTAATTCTTCGTTCCTTCTTCCATCCTTTTCTCCTCTCCTTAATTTCCTCTCTTTCTGTCCCTTTCACTTCCTCTCTTTCTTAATTCCTTCTTCACTCCTTTCCCCTCTTTTCTTTCCTCTCTTCTTCCTTGTCTTTCTTCTTCCTATCTTCTTCCATTTTTTCCTCATTTACTCCTTTCTCTTCCATCTTATCTTCCTTTCTTTCTCTCTTCCTTCTCTCGTCCTCCTTCCTGTCTCTCCTACCTGTCTTTCTTTCTTTCATCCCTCCTTCCTTCCTTTCTTTTCATTCTTCCTATCTCTTCCTCCTCTTCCCTTCTTCTCCTCACCTATCTTCCTCTCGTCTGCCTCATCCTCCTTTTCTATGTCCTTTCATTTATCTAATTTCCTTATTCTTCTTCTTATTTTCTAATTTGCCTGTATTTTCCTTTCTCATTCCTCATTCTTTTTTATCCTTTTACTTCTCCTTCCCCTTCTCTACTCGATCTTCCTCTTTCTTTTCATTATATCCCATCTTTTCTTGCTATTTTCTTCCTTCCCTCCCTTTTTCTTCTTTCCTTCCCTATTTTCATATCATTTTTACCTTGCAAACCTCTTCTCTTCCTTATTAAATTTCACACACCCTAGAGTGGCGTAGTTCATAACAACAGTGGGTGTGGGAAGTCGTAGGACATTAAGTGTTATGGACTCGCCTCAACCTGTGAGTATATGGCGTTGTCGATACTACCTGTACAGGACTGAGGATTCCGGATCTTTGTTGCCTTGTGCTCCCTGTCTTACTCTATGGTTATGGGGCTGTTGTGAAATGGGGACTTGGAGAGGCGGATTGATGCTTTTGATAATAAATGTCTACGCAGAATCATGTGATATTGCTGGAATGACTTTGTGTTGAGCCAGCGACTACTCCGTGAGACTGATTTTGACATATATTTCCTGCATAGTCCGTCACCGCCAATTCCGGCTATACGGGCATATGACACGGTACCTAGAAGTGACCGTGCTCATCGGATTGTCTCTCCCTGGGTGGAGGAGGCCAAGGGACGCCACAGGTTCGTGGTTTGAACAGGTCGATTGATCCTCCCCAAGGACACTCAGAATGGGAAGGGGCTACATTTGAGACTGCTGGAAGGATCCCCTATTGGCGTCATGAGGTGGAAGCAGGCGGCGATCAATGGCGTCTTTTGTATTCATTGATTGATTGATTTTTCTCTTTACCACCCCTTCTCTTCCTTTTCTCATACTTTCTCTCCTCTCCCTTCTGTTCTTTCTCTCCTTTTTGCCCTCTGTTTCTCTATTTTTACGCCCTTTTCTCTTTTCCCTCTCTTCATTTCCTGTCTCCTTCCTTCTCTCCTTTTTCCCTCCTTCCTCCTTCCTTCCCTCATTCCCTATCTGCATGTCTCTTCCACTTCCCTTTCTTCTACCTTTCTCTTCTTCTCTTTTTTGTATGTTCTGCCTCACACCCTCCTTTACTCTCCCCTTCCTCCTCTCCTCTCCTCCTCCAACCCAGCCAGGGGGCAGTAACATTGGCTTGAGGGCGATTCCTAGCCTATCTTCAGAGGAGGAGGAAGGAGGAGGAGGAGAGTTAGGGATTAGAGATCAAGCATGTGGTGTTAGGTGAGTCTCTCTCTCTCTCTCTCTCTCTCTCCTCTCTCTCTCTCTCCTCTCTCTCTCTCTCTCTCTCTCTCTCTCTCCCTCTCTCTCTCTCTCTACATTTGTTTTTTCTTATTCTGTTGATCATTATTTCCTTCTTTTTCCTTTACACTTCTTCCCTTTTTATTGGCCTGATTTCTTACTTCTTCCTTTTTTCACTTTTTTTATGTTTCATCTTCCCTTTCTTTTTCGCTTCCTTCATCTATTCCTTCCTTCCTTCCTTTCTCTCTTCCTCTCTTCCTTTTATACTATTTATTCTTTCCTCCCTTCATTAATTTCTTAGTCCTTTCCTCTTTTCCTTTCCTCCCTCCTTCCTTCATTCCTCTATATGAATTCTTTCCTTCCCTTCCCTCTTCCCATTCTCTTCAATTCGATTCTTATCTCCACTTTCCTTCATCTTTATTTTCCTTTTATTTTTTCTCTCTCCATTTCTCTCTATTCAATTTTATACATTTCATTATTTCCTTGATTTTTACGGGAAACTCATTTATATTTTTCACGTTTCTCGTTTTTCCTCTATATCTTTTCCTTCCCTTCTTTTCCTTGTCTTAGTTATCTGTGCTTCTCTTTCACCTCTTGACCATCTACTTTTTCTTCTTCTTCTTCTTCTTATTATTATTATTACTATTATTATTTTCATCATCATAATCATTACTATTCCGACGCAATTTCATTATAATTCATTGTCTTGTTTTCATTGTAATCTTCGCCTTCCCTCCTTCTCCTCCTCCTCCTCCTCCTCCTCCTCCTCCTCCTCTTCCTCCTAGATAACACAATAGCAGCTGCCTCTAAACTCTCACTGTTAATTCCAGGTTGCGAAGTGGAGGTGTGTAAGATACCGTCTCTCTCTCTCTCTCTCTCTCTCTCTCTCTCTCTCTCTCTCTCTCTCTCTCTCTCTCTCTCTCTCTCTCTCTCTCTCTCTCTCTCTCTCTCTCTCTCTCTCTCTCTCTCTCACACTGTGTTCATTATCCTTTCATTTGCATCTTACTGTCTATCTAACTGTTTATTCGAGTCTCTCTCTCTCTCTCTCTCTCTCTCTCTCTCTCTCTCTCTCTCTCTCTCTCTCTCTCTCACTCTCCCTTTGCTATCTCCATCTTAGCTTTCTTCACCACCAGCTTTCTTTTCATCCTCTTTCACTGACCAGCCTGGTGAACAAGCTCTTTCTCTCCTCAACGACCTAGAGCAGTTGGTTCAGCACCCTACTCGTATTCGACCGTCTTCAGGCCCAACATTAGACCTCTTTTACCTCTAATCCTTCTCCTCTCTCTCTGTCTCTCTCTCTCTCCGTTCTCCTCTGATCCTTAACCTTATTTCTGTATCCTGTCCTATCGCTCCTGTACATCCTCTCTCTCACCGAAGACTCTTCTCATTTGCTTCAGCTCGGTTCTCTGACTCCTTTTTCCTTCCCTGGAATGATTACTGCTTCCACTCTGTGTGTGCTCCTCATCTCCTCTTCTCTGGAATCATACATTCCACATACTTTCTCTACTCTCATTCTCCTTGGTTTAATCATGCTTGTTCTCGTGCTATTAAACATCCTCCAGGTCACTCTTCCAGAGCCTTCGAACTCCCCTCTTTGATCTTTACATTTCAGCCCGGAATCTGCCTCTATTCTCCAACTTGCTTCTTTCATTAATAGTCCTTTCTCCTTCTCTTCTAATTTCTTCCTGACTTCTCTCTCCAAAATATCTCCTCCAATTTCACTTCTTCCTCTTTCCCTCTTCTCTCTAAAGCAGAACTCTCCGCTCAAACTTTCTGTCTCCACCCTCGACGATTCTCATATTCCTCCTACTCATCCCCCTCTGACTCCTTTATGTCTGTTATTAAGATTCTTCAAATGATCTTTTCTATGCCTCTCTGGCCTCAATTCTCAGAAGGCTTATGGACCTGATGAGTACCTCTTATTGTCCTTCTGTGCTTCTGTGCTGACACCTGCCTGGTCAAACTCTTTCTCTGCCTATCAAC
The DNA here is from genome assembly GCF_024679095.1 of Eriocheir sinensis. Classification (NCBI taxonomy): domain Eukaryota; kingdom Metazoa; phylum Arthropoda; class Malacostraca; order Decapoda; family Varunidae; genus Eriocheir; species Eriocheir sinensis. The sequence continues at coordinate 147,351 of NW_026111863.1, read as the reverse complement.
ATCTATCTTTCCTTCCTGCTGGAAGTATGCCTTTTATTTCAGCCTGTGCCTTGACCGTTCCAATCCCTCAAACTACCGCCCCATAGCTTTACTTTCCTGTTTATCTAAAGCTTTTGAATCAGTCCTTAACCGATTCAGCACCTTTCACTTCTAACCTTCTATCTCGTCAGTATGGGTTCCACACGTTCTACTGGCGATCTTCTTGCTCTCTCAACTGACTCTTGGTCATCCTCTCTTAGCCGTTTGTGAAACTTTCTCTGTTGCGCTAGACATATCAAGCCTTCGATAGAGTCTGACACAAGTCTTTGCTTTCTAAACTGCACTCTTTTATCTATCCCTCTCTCTGTTCCTTTATCTCCAGTTTCCTTTCCGGCCGTTCTATCTCTGCGGTGGTAGACGGTCCTGCTCTCTCCCTAAACCAATCAACAGTGGCGCTCCATAGGGCTCTGTCCTGTCTTACTCTCTTCTGTTATTCATCAATGATCTTCTTTCCATAACAAATTGTCCTGTACCAACTACCGACGACTCCACTCTGCATTATTCAACTTCTTTCAATGAAGACCCTCTCAACAGGAAGTACACGAATCCAGACTGGACGCTTAACCGATTCAGTAGGAACCTTGTGTCCTTCAATGCCTCAAAACTTAATTTCTCCACCTATCAACTCGACACAATCTTCCAAACACCTATCCCTATTCTTCGACAACACTCAGCTGTCACCATCTTCAACACTCATCCTCGGTCTATCCTTAACAAAATCTCAACTAAACTTCTATCTCCTCTCTTCCTTCCAGCTTCCTCGAGGTTGGGCGTTCTGTATCGTCTCCGCCAGTTCTTCTCCCCGCAGTTGCTATCCATATACAGGGGCCTTGTCCGTCGTATGGAGTATGCATCTCACGTGTGGAGGCTCCATTCACACAGCTCTTCTGGACAGAGTAGAGGCTACTCTTCGTCTCATCAGCTCTCCTCCTTCTACTGATAGTCTTCTGCCTCTTAAATTCTCCGCGATGTTGTCTCTTTCTATCTTCTATCGATATCCACACTCTGCTTCTGAACTTGCTCTGCATCCTCTGCCCTTCTGCACGACTTTCTACTCATGCTCCATCCCTATACTGTCTAAATCCCTTTATGCAGAGTTAACCAGCCTCTTCACTCTTTCATCCCTCACGCTGGTAAACTCTGGAACAATCTTCCTTCATCTTTATTTCCTCCTGCCTCGGCGAACTCTTTCAAAAGGAGGGTATCAGGACACCTCTCCTCCTGAAATTGACCTTTCTTTCGGCCACCTCTTTTGATTCTTTTTGGGAGCACAGAGTAGCTGGGATTTTTTTATTATTGTCTTCTTTTTTGTGAATATAGCTGCCTCCTTTGGAGTAGAAAAAAAAAAACACTTTCGTTCTTCCTTATCCTCCATCTCTCCAAATCTCTCTTCAACAAAACCCTCTTGTATTCTTTTTCTCACCTTATTCTTCTCACCTTCTCTCCTTCTCTTCTCTTCTCCTCAAGATATTCTCTCTCTCACAGATTCGCTCTAAACGACGCAGTACGTGACACCCGATCAAAAACGACTCTCAGCCACGCCCCTCCAGCTCGTGTAAATAGACGCCGTGCATCACAAACTCGTAAGTGATCCCTGGTACCACTCTATTACCAAGCCTCTAGATAACAAAATCCTTAGTTTCAATGCGCGTAGCCTAAAAACAAATTGATGAGCTGAGATGTCTTGCTCTAACGAAAATATTGACATAATTGCTATAACCGAAACATTTATCGACACCAGAAATAATTTCAGTTCAGTTCATCATAGATGGCTACAGACTCTTCAACAAAGATCGATAAACCGTAGAGGCGTGGCGTCGCATTTTGTCAAAAGCTATTTGCAACCCACTGAAAAACTCCAAGAAACAGTAACTTGAACATTCGTGAGTGCGAGTAAACATTGAAAAGTCAATTTAAATATCTGTCACCTACAGACCTAGGCAATCACTCGATGGCGATCTTGAAATGTACAGCGTTTTAAGGCGGTCACTTAATAACAGTGACTCACTGATATTAGGAGACTTTAACTTATATCGACTGGGCGACACGTCAGGTACAGAAGGCGAGTACATAGAATGATCAATTTTAGAAGAAAACTATCTAAGCCAAATGGTTTCTGAGCCAACAGACAAAATAACATACTCGACCATGTTATAACTCAAGATAATAGTCAGTAATGTCACGGTAGGAAGAACACCTCGGTTCTTGCGATCATAAATTAGTGCGCGTCGACATTAGAGCTCAGACATCAGTGACTGAAAATAAAGTAAAGGTGCCCAATTTCAAAGAGCTAACTTCATGAAATCCGACGAAACTAACAATACAACTATCAGATGACGGCAATGTAGAGGAAGCCTGGCTGCTTTAAAATCACTTACTCACTCAATAGAACACATTCGTCCCCTTGTGCGAGAAGCGAAATAACACTAATAAAGCACCTTGGTTTAATAGCGAAATTCACTCAATCAGATTGTATTACAGGCTAAAGAAAGAACAAAGAACGCCCGAAAACATTAGACTTTATCATGATGCCAGGCGACGAGTAAAAAGATTAGTATGTCAGGCAAAGCGTAGATATGAAGAAACTATTGCAGCCAACTGTAAAAATAATCCAAAATCCTTCTTCAGTTACATAAACAACGAAAGGCGATCAGAAGTGAATTGGACCTTTAACAAACAGCGACGGTGCTAGTGACTGACAGCCAACACGTTCAAACCTCTTAAACAGTTACTTTTCCTTTGTGTTTAATGCTAACAGTCTTCCTACCACTACCATCAGCACCAGTACTAATGTAAATCTCGAGCATGCATTGCCTAATTTTGAAATAACAACCGATGAAGTCCTTAAAGCTCTCAATCAGTTAAAACAAATAAAGTCCCAGGCCGATAAAAGTGTATCCTGCTACTGAAAGAAGCAAACAAAATACTCTCCTCCCTCACTACCGTATTCAATATGTCCTTGCGACAAGGCATCGTCCTTCGGATTGGAAAAAGGCCAACGTCACCGATTTTTAGAAAGGAGAAAAATAACGATAACTACCGCATTAGTCTAACTTCAATTGTAGTAAACTACTTGAGGCATAATTAGAGACAAAATTTAGTTACCTTGAAAGCCACTGATTATTTGGGGATTCATCATGGCTTCCTAACAAAAGATCCTGCCTATCAAACCTATTGACCTTTTTATAACGACTCTTCTCAGTTTATGACGTAACCAAATCATTGGACGTAGTCTATCTTGATTTCAGAAAGCGTTTGATAAGTACATCATAAATTACTTTATAAATTAAAGCAAATAGGTACGAGTAAACCAATGGATCGCGAATTGGTTGAGCAACAGACAACAAAGAGTGGTGATTGACGGATTTAACTCAGAGTGGGCGCCGGTCACTGTGCGTCCCTCAGGGTCGGTTCTTGGCAGTGCTATTCAAAGGCATCAACGACGTGGATGTTGGACTCAATAATCGCATTAGCAAATTTGCAGACGACACAAAGATTGGTAACTCGGTTCTCACTGACGAAGACAGTCAAACCTCAAGAGGATTTACACAAAATTTCAGAAGTCGGATAGATGGGAATGCCCTTTAACGTAGAACAAGTGCCAGGTCCTTCAAGTTGGAACAAAATAAAGCTCGATTACGAAATGGGCGTTAAACTCACAAGCGTTCAATGCGTTAAGAAGAAGTCAAAATCGCGTCAAACCTCAAATTCTCACATCAATGTCGATGCAGCAAATAAAGCGAACAGAAGGTTTGGGGTTCAATAAAAGAAACTTTTTATTCAAGAATAAAGATATAATGGCTCTAGAATAGTTTTGGTCAGAAGGAATATGCGGTACAGTTTTGGTCTCTCCACCATGCAAAGGACATTGCTAAATTAGAAGGTGTTCAGCGTCGGGCAATAAAAATGATCCCTTCCTTGCGCAACAAATCTTGAAGAAGGACCCTTAACATGTTCTCTCTTGAGAAACACCGCCTGAGGAAAACTGATCGAATGTTTTAAAATACTTAATGGTTTCAAGAATGTATACAGAAATTAATTTTTTATGATAGATGAAACTTTGCGAACAGGACACTGGCATAAAAATTAATGTAGACAAGTAATTCAGACTGCACCAAATTTTTCTTACCAACGTGTGTGAGAATGGAATAAGCTCCCACCTTCAGTGGTCCAGTGTAACACGATTGACTCCTTTAAAAACAATCGTCCGTCACTTCCTTGAACTTAATATTAATTAGAGTAGAAAAGCAACGTTTGGAGTTATCTGATTAGTGTAGAATCACTTGAGGACAGACCACCTTGTCTGGACCATGGGGTCTGTGTGGTCTGATTTTCTTTGTAAATCTTTGTAAAATCTCTCTCTCTCTCTCTCTCTCTCTCTCTCTCTCTCTCTCTCTCTCTCTCTCTCTCTCTCTCTCTCTCTCTCTCTCTCTCTCTCTCCTCTCTCTCTCTCTCTCTCTCTCTCTCTCTCTCTCTCTCTCTCTCTCTTTTCCTTCCCTCTTCCTCTGTCTCTCAACTTCTTCAACAGAACCCTCTCTCTTTATCCTTTCCCTTCCTCCTTCTTTTGTTTCCTTCTCCTTCCTCTCCCTTCCCTCGTCTTCTCGTTACCTTATTCCTCTCTCTTCTTCAATCTACTCTGTTTCTCCCTTCAGCATGACCTCTCGATAACCTCTCAATCGTCCTCCTTTCCTCTTCTTCCTTCTTTTCTTTCTCTCCCTTATTTATCCTCACATCTAAGATAAACACACATTCTCTTCCTCTGTCTCTCTCCTTATCCCCCCAGACAATCCTCCCATTCATTCATCACGCATGTGCAATCTCCTTTTCTTAAGACTAATGTTGCTACTAATTAGCCAGGTGAGCTTCCCTTGTCCTCAAACCCCTTCCTTACTCCCACCTCCTACCCCTTGCCTTCTCTTCCCCTTCCCTTCCCTTCCCTTCCCTTCCCTTCTCTTTCCTTCCCTTCACTTCTATTCCCTTCACTTCACTTCCCTTCCCTTCCCTTCCATTCCCTTCTCTTCCCCTCCCTTCTCTTCTCTTCCCTTCCCTTCTCTTCTCTTCCCTTCCTTTTTCTTCCTTCCTTCTTCTTCTTCCTTCCTTCTCTTTCCTTCTTTCCTCCTTCCTTCCTTCCCTTCCTTCTCATCCTTCCCTTCCCTTCTCTTCTCTTCCCTTCCTTCCTCTTCCCTTCTCTTCCTTCCTTCCCCTACTCTTCCCTTCCTTCTCTTCCTTCCATTCCATTCTCTTCCCTTCCTTCCTTCTCTTCCCTTCCTTCACTTCTCTTCCTTCCATTCCTTCTCTTCCTTCCTTCCTTCTCTTCTTGCCTTCCCTTCCTTTCCTTCCTTCTCTTCTCTTCCTTCTCTTCCTTCACCTTCTTCTCTTCCTTCCTTCTCTTCCCTTCCTTCACTTCTCTCCTTCCTTTCCTTCTCTTCCTTCCTTTTCCTTCTCTCCTTCCTTTCCTTCACTTCCTTCCTTCCTTCTCTTCCTTCTTCCTTCCTTCTTCTCTTCCCTTCACTTCCTTCCTTCCTTCCTTCCCTTCACTTCTTCACCTCCACTTCACTTCACTTCCTTCACTTCCTTCACTTCACTTATCTTCCTTTTTCCTTCTCTCTCTTCCTTCCTTCCTTCCATTCCTTCGTTCCGTTCTTCCTTCCCTTTGTTACATTCTTTTCATCCAGTCGTTCCATCCTTCCTGCCTTCCTTCCTCACTCCTTCCTTCCTTCCTTCCTTCCGTCCTTCCTTCCATCCTTCTTCCTCCCTCTCCTTCCTTCTTTCCTTCCTTCCTCCTTTTTCCCATCTTCCTATGTTTTGAAATGCCTATTGGCTCATTGAGGTCGCCTGCTTGGGTGATTTAATCTGCTCGACCGCCACTTGGGGCTTGGTGAGCAGATGAAAGCTTACCTCGATATTGAGGCAGATGGAAGCCCTCGTTATTCAGTTTACTCCTGACGCAGCGAAATGACGGTCGATTCTATATTTGAAGGAGTTGATGGTATTCGCATTACTACTTCTGAGGAAGATTGTTCCAGTGGCGGATGACTCGGTTTTGAAAAGAAACTCCTTCCAATGTCTGTGTTACATCGACTCGACTGAATGGGTAAACCGTTATTTCTAGTTCTTGAGTTGGTTTGCAGTTCAAAGAATTTGGAGTAATCGACGTTATTGAACTTTTAGATACTTGAAGACTTGAATCATATCCCTCGTAGGCGTCTTTTCTCCAATGTAAAGAGATTGAGTCGCTTGAGTCGTTCCTCGTACGGTTGAGCCCTTAAGGTTGGAATCATCTTTGTGGCGCGTCGTTGAATCCTTTCCAGTAAAGCAATGTCCTTTCTGTAATTGGGAGACCAGAACTGCACTGCATACTCGAGGTGGTCTTACCATGGAATTATACAAGGATAGCATCACATCTGGTGTTTTACACTCGAAGTTCCTCGCTATGAACCTGAGCATAATGTTGGCCTTGTTGTATGCTTTTTACAGTGATTCGCGTGTTTCAGGTCACTGCTGATAGTGACTCCAAGATCCTTTTCCTCCTGCATCGCTTGCAGAGGTCTCCCATTCATGATGTATGTGGTTACTATTTTGGGACCCAATGTGCATGACTTTGCATTTGTCAACATTAAAAGACATTTGCCATTTTCCGACCATTCGATAATGTGATTGAGGTCTTTCTGAATGATTTCGCAGTCGGTCTTTGTGAGGCATCTCCACCCACCTTGGTGTCATCTGCAAATTTCGATATTGTGGATTTCAGTCCTGATTCTAGGTCATTGATATATATGATAAGAGGATGGGTCCCAGCACTGACCCTTGAGGCACTCCACCAGTGACTGGAAGCCAATCGGAAGGCTGTCCGTTGAGTAGTACTCGTTGTTTTCTGTCGGTGAGCCAATCTCTTATCCACGCGATCAGATTGGCTCCGATGCCCTCGAGTGCAGTTTCTTAAGGAGTCGCTCAGTGCGGTACCTTGTCGAAGGCTTTCTGAAAGTCCAGGTATATAACATCACTGGGGATGTGGGCATCCCAGTTCTTATATATACCTTGGAAGAAGTCTAATAAATTCGTTAGGCAGGAGCGCTTGTTTCTGAAGCCATGCTGGGTGTCGGAGATTACATTATTGTTTTCTAGAAACTTAACAAGTTTATCTCTAATAATCTTTTCGAGTATTTTTCCTGCCACTGATGTCAAACTTATGGGCCTGTAGTTTAATGCAACGCTTTTGTCTCCTTTTTGAAAATCGGTGTTACGTTCGCCATCTTCCAGTCTTCCGGGACCTTGTTTAGTTGAACTGACCGGTTGAATATGGTAGTGAGTGGCTGAATATTTGTTGTTTAAGCTCTTTAACCGCGGGGACAAACTGTCGGGTCCCGTTGACTTGTTCGTGTCGAGTTTGTCCAAGTACTTTTTACTTCTTGGTCGCATATTGAGTCAATTTCCAGCGGCGTGATCTCACTCGGCAGGGCAGGGCTCTGGGAATGGTTTCCGATGTCCTCGACTGTGAATACGGATGCGAAGTTACTTGAGGATTCTGGCCATCTGTTTACTGTCCTGAGTTACAGATCCAGTCTCGTCTGTCAGGGGACCAATATTGGATTTTACTTTTCTTTTTCGATCTTATGTACGTGAAGAATTTCTTGGAGTTAGTTTTGATTTCGCGCTATTTGCTTTTCATAGTTGCGTTTTACTCCGAATAAGGCTGCGACAAGCTCTGAGGCTGTTGTGGTACTGTGTGCTGGCTTCGGCTGTAGCATTCTCTTTCATCAAATTATAATCTTTTTTTAGGTTTACTGCCCTTTTATTTCTCTGGTCATCCACGGTGGATCTACGGCCCCATTTATTCGCCTGGATTTCTTGTAGGCACTGTAGCCTTCTCTACTTGCAACAGCTTATCTTGAAGACGTTCCACGCGTTGTCGATTGTATTGTCGGTGATGCCAAGTTGGTCCCAGGTCGTGGGGAAGCAGTGCACAGGCTGTTGAAATTTCCTTTTTGTAATCTGGTATCACTGATGGATTATCTACGAGTTTGTGACATATGTTGATATTAAAACGGATTAAGTGGTGATCGCACCCATTAAGTTTCTCACCAACTGTACAGTCATGAATGAGGTCGGGTCCTTACTAATACCAGATCCAGCAGATTGTTTTCTCTTGTTGGTTGAGTTACAACGAGTGAGGAACGAATCCTCCACCATTTCTAAAAAGCCTGTTACCCTCTTGATCTCCAGTCATCAGTCCCCAGTCAATGTTAGGCAATTAAAGTCCCCCAATTATAATTGCTTCCTTGCTTTGTGTTATTAGAGAGTGAATCTCTTCGTAGAGGGCAGTGTCATCGGCTGCCTGTTGTTTCGAGGCCTGTATACGGTTGCAAGTGTTAGTTTCTTGTTATTTGCGGTTATTTCCACATAGACAGAATCGTATTTCTCTACGTCCTGTTTGTCTATTTTTATGGCAGGAGTGTACTTTTTACGTAGCAAACTACTCCTCCTCCTTTCTTGTGCTTTCGACTTTGTGGAAGCTTTCGTACCCAGGAATGACATTTCGGATTCTAGATGGGTAGAGTTGGCCCAAGTCTCTGTGATGGCTACCACATCTGGTTTCTCTGTTGCAATATACGCCCTAATTTCGTCCTTTTGGGTATTAAACTACGTGCATTTGTGTACATGATAGAAATGTGGCCGTGACGAGTTGTACCAGTTCGCTTGTCGGAGGCGTGGTTAGTTACACAGTTTCTTGTGAGTCGCACTGACGCTACGGGTTGGTTGATCAAGGGCTGCCTTTGCCCGTCCTCGCCCGCCGTTTTTGAAAGGCTTTTCGAAAAGCTTTTCACTGCCTCGTCCAGAAGCCTCGAAACGCGCCGATCCAACCTCATTCAGATGTAGTCCATCGTTCCAAAACAAGTCTGGGCGCTCAAGGAAGTGGTGCCAGGCGTTTGTAAACGCCACGCCTTCGTCGTCACAAATTTCCTTCAGACTAGTATTGATGTTGCTCGCTTTGCTGTTGAAGCCGGCGTAAGCGCTGATTCTGGGTAGAATTCCAGAGACAATGACGTGAGGGGACTTGGTCTTGTAACGCCGAATGACCTGACGGTATTTTGATAGTAGGGCCTGAGTTTGAGTAGACTGAACGTCATTTGTCCCCGCGTGAATCAAATAAACTGTGTCTTCCTTCGCGAGTTCCGTGACAGCATCGACAGCTGAAGTAATGTCGTCCAGTTTGGCTCCAGGAATACAATAACGCCTCCGCGTCTCTGTATTCCTGCCGCAGAATTCCGTTAATTGACCTCTAACCAGCGAGTCCCCTACAAGTCTAACAGATGTTTTCAGCTTGTCTGTGCCCCGAAACTGTGTCTGATCTACGCAGACCACAGCAGGAAGAATGGTCTTGTGGAGGAGGAGGAAGATAAAGAGAAGACATTAAATGAAAATGGATAAGATTCCTTCATATATATTTCAGCAGGTGTGTGTAGGTATGCACACACACACACACACACACACACACACACACACACACACACGACCTATCCCATTCCATCCACCTTTCCTTCCCTCCACTCATCACTCCTCCTCCTCCTCCTCCTCCTTCTCCTCCTCCTCCATCCACTCCTACGACCATCAGTTAGATTACTCCATGCTATAAAGTGAGATGGGTTGCCTTTGTGTGAGTGGAGAAAGCGAGAGAGAGAGATCTTCTTTGTCCTTCTGATTGGTGATGCGCCAAAGAAGATTGTCCCAGCAACCAAAGGGCTCCATCACTACCACCACCATCACTACCACCAACACCACCACCATCTTCAATCTATCACTATCATCACTATCATCATCAGGCATACATCACGGCAGACACTATAAATAAAATTCGCCTGCGCTGCTAACGGGCTGGGGTCGACCAAGAGGCCCCATCAAGAAAGCCTCCCATCGCTCTAGGCAGTGTAAAAAATATCATCATTAATATTTTCACCATCTTCATCATCGTCATTTTCACCATCCTTACCATCACCATGATCACCACCACCACCACCACCACCACATTATACTTCAGCCATCACTATTAATACTATAACAACAACAACAACAACAACTACTACTACTACTACTACTACTACTACTACTACTACTACTACTACTACTACTACTACTACTACTACTACTACTACTACTACTAATCACCACATTAGCTTTGCTACTAATACTAATACCACCAATACCACCATACCAGAGAAAGAGAGAGGGTTTCAGTGACCTCACAAGATATTGCTAAAGTTGGTGGTGTGTGGTGCAACAGTTGTCTCTCTCTCACCTCACTCTAATATACTCGAGGAGGAGGAGGGAGGAGGAGGAGGAGGAGGAGGAGGAGGAGGAGGATGGTAAAAGAACGAGGGGAGGTGAAGCGCGATGAGGAGGAAGAGAAATCGAAGACAGAAGAAGAAGAAGAGGAGGAGGAGGAGGAGGAGGAGGAGGAGGAGGAGGAGGAGGATAAGCAGAGAAGACCGAAGAATGGAAGAATATTGTTGTGCTGCAGAGAGAGAGAGAGATGGGGAGGGCTCAGTCAACCAATAGATCGACCAACAGACTAACCAACTTCTGGGCCCCAACTTGTGCGTTATCGAGAGAGCAAGACTAACATTATCATTCGGCAACTTACGGCGATCAAATAAGGAAGGAAGGAAGGAAGGACGGAAGGATGGGAGGGAGGAACGTTGGTAGGAAGGAAGTACGGAAGGATGAGAGGAAGGAAGGAAGGAAGGACGGAAGGATGGGAGGGAGGAACGTTGGTAGGAAGGAAGGAAGGAAGGATGAGAGGAAGGAAGGAAGGAAGGAAGGACGGTAGTAAAAGTATAAGGAAGAAAGGAAGGAAGTAAGAAATGAGGGAGAGAAGGAAGGGAGGGAAGAATGAATGACAGAAGGAAGGAAGGAAGATGAAAATATGGAAAAGAGAAAGGGAGAAAGACAGGAAATTAGGAAAGGAGGAGGTAAGAGGGAAAAGAAAAATGGAAGGAGGTGAGTAATAAAAAGAAAAGATTAGGAAAGGAGGGAAAAGGGATAACAATAAGGAAAGAAGAAAGGAACTATGTTTGAAGAAGAAAGTTAATCAATGAAAATATGAAGGACAATGAAATGAAGAAAATAAAAAAGTAAATAATAAAAGCCTGAAGAAGAGAAACAAGTAAAATATAGGAAGGAAATCGAGCTTAAAAAGGGAAGGAAGAAAAAGAAAAGAAATGAAGAGAAAGATAAAGAAAAGATGGAAAACAAGAGATGAAATAAGGAAGAAAATGAAAGAGATGAAAAACGACAAAGGAATGCATGGGAAAGAAAAAAAGAGGTAAACTTCGGAAGAAAATAAAGTAAGTGAAGGAGATGCAGAAAGGACAAAGGAATGAAATGAAAACAAAGATGAAAATGAAAGGAAATGAAGGAGATGAAAAGCAAGGATGAATGGAATGAAAAAAAAAAAGTTAAAGAATGTATTCACTTTTCATTTATTTCTATACATGACGAGTTGAATGATGAACACGTAAGATGAAAAAAAGTAACACAAAACAACATAATGATGAATGGGATAAAAAAAAGAGAAAAAAAAATTAAAGGATATATTCAGCTTCAATCTATTTCTCTACGTGACAAGTTGAATAATGAACAATATGAAAAAAAAAAAGTAACACAAAACATCAGAGTAACGCATTTCAGACCATGTAATAAACGACCTTAATTAAAGAATGACCACCTGAATAATACACTTAATTACAGGTGTCTCAAAGTGTGCACCTTCTCACCTGCGTACCTCATTACCGCACTTATCATTGTAACAACCATTCATCGCGCCTCATTACGCATTAAGGAGGAGGTGTTCTTGTTGTTGTTGTTGTTGGTGGTGGTGGTGGGGTGGTGGTAGTGGTGGTTAGATGGTATAACTTTGGCAACCTGTGTTAATGATCTCTGGTATTACCTTGATGATTAGACACATGTATGAGAGAGTGAGTCAAGTATGGATTGATTGATGAATAGACAGACAGACAGACAGACAGACAGACAGACAGAAAGAAAGAAAGAAAGAAAGAAAGACATATAGATGCATAGAAAAGAAGAAGGGAAGATAGAAAAGAAAGAACCTAAAAAAAAAAGAAAGTAAGGAGGGAGGAAGGAAGGAGGGAAGGAAGGATGAGGAACTAAGGAAGTAGATATTTGATAGATAAAACGATAGATAAGTAGATATAACGATTAATAGATAGATAGATAGCTTGAGAGAGAGAGAGAGAGAAAACTGGCCACTGAGGAACATTTCGGAGTTTTTCTCACTTTTTGATGGTCTTTTGGAACGGCACTTTGCGGAGACATTTTTCTTCGCCTCTCTCTCTCTCTCTCTCTCTCTCTCTCTCTCTCTCTCTCTCTCTCTCTCTCTCTCTCTCTCTCTCTCTCTCTCTCCCATATCTATCTATCTTTTGAGTAGACATTTTTTCTCCTCTTTCTCTATCCATCAAACTTATAAATCTTTCTATCTGTCTTTCTATCTATCTATATCTATCCATCCATCTATCCATCTGTCTATCTATTTAACTTTCTCTATTTATTTATTTCGTTGTCACAGTAATGTTTCCTGCCACGCTAACACTGCAAAAGGAAATAAAGAACATTCAGTAATTTCCTTTATCAATACTATTCTATTCGCAAGCATTAGATCATTAAAAAAAGACCATGACCAAAAACGATAGACGAAATGAGTGTCTTCACTGACTTTATAGCAAGCATTGGGGGCGATTCGAAGCTGTATAGAGGGCAGCACTTAATTTATCGATGCATCTGTCTGTGTGAAGAGAACTCGCCCTTTTCTTTTCATTTTGCCTGGCAGCTCAATCTCCAACATCCCTCTCCCGACCTACCCAGCATCTCTCCTTCCTCTGTACATGTCCAAACCATCTCTTGTCTCCTTTTCCTGATCTACCCAGCACCTCTCCTCTTTCTCTACTGTCCAAACCATCTCACTTAACCTAACCTAACCCAACCTAACCTAACCTAAGCATCCCTCCTCTTTCTCTACATGTCCAAACCATCTCACTTAACCTAACCTAACCTAAGCATCCCTCCTCTTTCTCTACAGGTCCAAACCATCTCACTTAACCTAACCTAACCTAACCTAAGCATATTTCCTCTTTCTCTACATGTCCAAACCATCTCACCTAACCTAACCTAACCTAACCTAACCTAACCTAAGCATCCCTCCTCTTTCTCTACATGTCCAAACCATCTCACTTAACCTAACCCAACCTAACCTAACCTAAGCATCCCTCCTCTTTCTCTACATGTCCAAACCATCCCACCTAACCTAACCTAACCTTATCTAACCTAAGCATCTCCCCTCTTTCTCTACATGTCCAAACCATCTCTACCAATCCTTCTGATCTGCCCAGCATCTCTTTTTCCTCTCCACATGTCCAAACCATCTCCAGCATCCTTCTCCTGATCTGCCCAGCATCTCTCCTTCCTCTCCACATGTCCAAAGTTGCTCCAAACCATCTCCAGTATCCTTTTCCTGATATATCCAGCATCTCTCCACACATGTCTAAACCTTCTGAGCTTTGATTCCTTCACTCTATCCCTGAGCCTGGACCGCCCCTCTAATCTACTCATTTATGATCCCGTCCGTCTTAGTCTCTTCCAATTAAAATCTTTGCATCTTCAGCTGTCACCTCCACTCCGCCTCTTGTCGCTTCGTTAATTCTATCTTAAAACATATATTACTTTAAAGGACTAATTAAAAGTAGCTATCAGTAGTATTTGGTCATCCCATTTCCATACTGATAGATCCTCTTTTTTAACCCAATGTTGTGTTTGGTGTTGTCTGTTTTGCTTTAAAGTTTCCCCCGCCTGTGAGGACCGCCGGAGTGTGTGTTACAACAGTCTCAATAATTAAGTCACACGAAGAGGCAAGTCACTTCTGGTTCTTCTTGGTCACGTGGCAGGACAGAAATACTCTTGAGTCCCTCGATGACAGTTTTGTTATTAATTTGTTTACTTTTTGAAGGGTTTATTTGGTGTTGTTAAAAGGAGCTCATGTGTTCTCTCTTCTTTGGCTCTCTGGTATTGTTCCTGTGTTTGTTGGGTGCCTTCAGCTTACTCCCCGTCACGGCGTTCACTCGCTGTGTTGCTGGATGGTTTGTGTTCAGTGTGGGCCTCAGATTTATGCATAATAATAATGTTCTGACACCTTTTTTTGTCTTTTTATTCATTAATTTGCTGTTATTTTTGATAATTTTCGTGAACTTTCTCACATTTGGATAAGTATTTTGCTGTTTAACGCAGTTTTATTTTCTTCATGTTTTGATTACTGTCTACTGTCTAGTCATCCCCGTACTGTTGATGTGGGTTGTGACACACACACACACACACACACACACACACACACAAACACACACACACACACACACACACACACACACACACACACACACACACACACACACACACACACACACACACACACACACACACACACACACACACACACACACACACACACACACACACACACACACACACACACACACACACACACACACACAAGGAACGTTCTACCATGATATCATCATCGTGTGCTCATGAGCGATATCATGAAGCTGCTGCGCCATGTTCATAAAAACTGTGTCACCCACTTCTTTATGACTCACTTCCTCATATTATGATGACAGTAACACACAAACCGTTCGTGTCGTGGAATCATGACATCAATACGTAAGTGTACAAACACTTTGCCTCGCTCCGAATTGCTCAGCTCGCCATAATTCCGTTGATTTTATTCTAGTTGAATTCCCGATCACATATTCCCAAGCGGCGCCTCTGCCCCCGAGGGCGTGAGATCGTTACCAACACTATTATTAATATCCAGGCGGTGAAAACTGGCGCGAACACGAAAGCCGCGCCGCGCCAGCCCGGCGGCGTGACGGCCGCGGCACGAGGGGCGAGGCTGCGCCTGTTAACATTTGTGTGTCGTGTCTTTCATTTAGACATTGACTCTTTGGTTGTTGTATATATTGTTTCGTTTTATTTTATTTTTCAGTTTATATTTGTTATAATTTTCGTGTTGTACTTATTTTTTTAGTGCCTTATCACTAGTCCTCGTGCCCCGCGCCGCACTGGTGGCAGCGAGGCGCTTCGCGTCGCCCAAGCCAGGCAGGCTCACCGGCACACGCCACAGTCGAGGCAGACGCAGCCGCCCGTGCCTGGCGTGCAGCCACTGGCACATTTAAGTATTAAGGGCTGAGGCTTGGAAGGCACGCCGGGCACTCCGGCAACAGCCCGCCGTACACACGCCGCAAGCACGTCTCCTTGATCTTGCACGGGAAGCCGTCCCTGGTGACGTCTCCGTCCAGGGTTCTGGGTACCTACACGCCCACCGCCGCGCCTCGCCCCGACTCTCCTCCTTGTTGTCCCGCGTCTCTTCACCCTTCCTCTTCTCATCCATTCGCCGGCCCTGCATTCTTCAAGTCCTCTTCCCGCCTGTCCTCTCTTCTTTCCTCCGCCGCAGCGTCAGCCACAATGTCACTGTCCGCGTCGAATTATCTCTTCTGTCGCACCGGACGCCTCGTTGCGGCCAGAGGCTGCTCCTCGCCTTTGGGTTTCTTTTCTGCCTCAAGCTGTTCCTCAGCCTTAAGTTTGTGCTGAGTTTGAGGTCCGTCCTCTTCCTCAGACGCCCTTTAGGCCCTAGGGGCCGCGCCGGCGAGCAGCCCCAGGGGGGTGCCCGCCCGCACCCGTCCACGCCGCCAGTGGCTCCTCGACGGGCGGCGCAGCAACAGGCGTGTGAGCTGGGCAGCCGCCCGCCCCATGGCCGCCGCCGCCACCGCCGCCACTCCTGAACACACGCGGCAGCGGGGTGCCGCTGGTGAAGGGCCGCTGCTTCCGGGTGGCGGCGGGGAAGTGGGCGGACACTCACCGCACGCGGCGCCGCTACAACTCCTGCACAGCGGCGCCGGCACCAAGGTGGGGCTTGCTTATGTGCATGGCAGGGGGCTTCTTCCTCATCCTCTTCTTCTTCTTCTTCTTCTTCATTGTCTACTTCATACAAAAACAACAACAACAACAATAAGTACTACTACTATACTACTACTACTGCTGCTACCACTAACATTAACACCACAACCCTCCCCCCTTCCCCAATCACAGCCCGCTAACACCCTCGTTACTCCGGACCGCGACGCACCTGCCTAATTAAGCATCCCCGCACCTGATCACCTGGCCGGCCACCTCTTGTGTCTTAAAAACGGACAAATTAACCGCAACCCAAAGAAGAGAACAAGGGGAGGAGGGGAAGAGGGGGAAAGAGGGAAGACTGAAAGAACAAGACCACGCCCACTTTGATGACGTCATGATATACCAACCAATGAGGGGACGTACCTAAGAGTGACTTCACGAGCTGGCAGCCAATGGGAGCGCGGGACGAGGCGTGACGTCACCGAGGGGACCAAGAACCGCTTACGGCCAACTCGATGTGTCAGTATCGCGACTGACTCAGACGGGGGTGGAAGTGTTGGCCTTTCCCTCCTCCTCCACTAACATTCCCGTGACATCTGGTGAAGGGACGAGAGACAGAAGGGCAGCCGGGGAGTGTGTTGCGGGCATGGGCGTAGACGGGGTTACGGTGATGCGATAGTGAGAGGGAGAGTCCTACCTGTCCCCTAATTGCTCTGACGAAGGTGTGACCGAACGCTAATTGCCTCACTCCACGTAATTAGCTCTGGGCTGTTGATGACGTCAGGACCAGCGAGGAGGACGATTGGTGAGTGTGACCTGTCTGACCTGTCCTACCTGTCCACTTATCTGACCTGTCTTGTACTCTGACCACCTGTGAATTTGGTATCTATTTCTTGGTCTTTGGAAGCTAATTGTTTTTTTTTTCTGATTGGTGAGTGTGACCTGTCTGACCTGTTACCTCCCTTTCCTTAATTAATCTTATCGTAGTCATCCTCCACCTGTGAATTTGACCTTTTTGATTTTTTTTTTTTATCGGGAAGTTTAATTGTTGTTGTTATTGGGGTTGTTGTTTAATTGGTGAATGTGACCTGTCTGTCCTGTTACCGGCCTTTCTTTAATTAATCTTATCGTAGTCATCCTCCACCTGTGAATTTGACCTTTTTGATTTTTTTTTTATCGGGAAGTTTAATTGTTGTTGTTGTTATTGGGGTTGTTGTTTTAATTGGTGAGTGTGATCTGGCTTACCTGACTCACCTGTTACCGGCCTTTCTTTAATTAATCTTATTGTAGTCATCCTCCACCTGTGAATTTGACCTTTTTTATCTTTTTTTTTTTATCTTTGGAAGATTAATTGTTGTTGTTGTTGTTGTTGTTGTTATTTGTGTTGTTTTACTGGTGAGTGTGACCTGGCTTACCTGGCTTACCTGTTACCTGCCTTACTTAATTAGTCTCGTCGTAGTCATCCTCCACCTGTGAATATGATCTTGTAAAGTTTTTGGTCTGTCGAAATTGCTTGTTTTTTTTCTTCTTTTGTTTGTTTGTTTTACACCTGCTTTGTTTTCCTTAGTGAATGGATGAATAGACAGATAATGATGATACTCAAGTCAGTCAGAAATTCATGTGTTTATTTGTCCATATTGTTTGTGTGTCAGTCATGTTGTTTGTTAGTGTTTTATTTTTTTACAACAAAGGAGCTCAAGGGCACAAAAAAGGATACAACAATAATAAAAAAAAAAGCCCGCTACTCGCTGCTCCTAAAAAGAATCCAAAAAGGTGGCCGAAAGAGAGGTGTGTTTGTTTTTTGTTTGTCTGTTTGTTTGTCCCTCATTCGGTAACTCCCGTAAAGGACTGTGCTGTGTTTTTTGGTTTCTGTAATTGTTTTTCTTTTTTTCATTCATACCTTTAAATTTTTTTTTTGGGGGGGGGTCTTCGTTTGTACCTGTAATGTTTTCTTGTTTTTTTCTTTATCTCTAACTGCCGTGTTTTTTTGTTTTTGTTTTTGTTTATATTCATTTTTGTTTTGTTTTGTTTATACTCGTAACTGTTTTTGTTTTGCTTTATATTTCTTCGTTTATACCTGTCATGTATTTGTTTGTTTTGTTTTTGCATTTCTTTATTTATACCTGCAATGTTTTTTTTTCGGTTTGCATCTTGTTTATACCTGTGATGTTTTTTGTTTTTTTGTCACATTCTGTATCTTTCCATCTATATACCTGATTATCCCTCTTTCCTTTCCATCTTACCCCTCCTTTTCTTGTGTATTTTCCCCTCCACCCTTTTCTTTTTTCCTCCACATCCACATTTTTTTTCCTCCACATCCACATTTTTTTCCTCCACCTCCACCCTGTGTATTTTCCCCTCCACCCTTTTCTTTTTTCTTTCCCTTACACCCTTTTCTTTTTTTCTTCCACCTCCCCCCTTTTTTCCCTCCCCTCCACCCTTTTCTTTTTTCCCTCCCCTCCACCCTTTTTTCCCTCCAACTCCACCCTTTTCTGTTTTCCCTCCCCTCCAGCCTTTTTTTCCCTCCAACTCCACCCTTTTCTGTTTTCCTCCACCTTCACCTTTCTTTATTTTCCTCCAGAATCACCTTTCTTTATTTTTCCTCCACCTACTTTCCCCTTCTTTATGCGTGTTTTTTTTTTTTTTTCGCTCCCAACTTCATGTTCTTATCGTTTGCTATTGTTTGTTTACCTTCGATGTTGTTCTTTTGTTCTACCTGTTTGATGTTTGATGTTTTTTTTTTCGTCTTTTGTTTGTCTTGAATGTTTTTTTTATCATCATTTTTAAAAGTTGATGTGTTTTTTCTTTTTTTCTCGTTTTCGTTTCAAGTGTTGTTTTTTTTACCTGTTTTATATTTTTTGTCTTTGTTTTTTGTTTGTCTCGTTTTCTTTTAAGCATTTTCAAGTGTACTGTTTTTTTTTTTTGTTAATGTGTTTTTTTCTTTTCCCTGCAACGGCTTCATGTTTTTTGTTTTATTGTTTGATGTTGTTTGCTCGCCTCCCACTCTGTCCTCTCAACCTGTTAATTGGTTCTTGTTTTGTTTGACTTGTTTCTCTTGAATTGTTTTATTTTCGTTTCTACCTGTAATTTCTTGGTCCAAGTTTTCTCTCTTTAATGTTATTTGTTTCCATTTTTCTTTGTTTTTTTTCCTCTGCCATTATATTTATTTCCTCCACCTCCACCTTTTTCTTTTTTTCCCTCCCCTACTCTCTTTTCTTTTTCCTCCACATTCACTGTTCTTCCTTTTTCCTCCACGTTCACCCTTTTCCTTTTTTCCTCGACCTTCACTCCTTTTTTTCCCTCCACCTTCACCCCTTTCTATTTTCCCTCCCAGCCACCCTTTTCTTTTTCCTCCACATTCACTGTTCTTCCTTTTTCCTCCACGTTCACCCTTTTCCTTTTTTCCTCGACCTTCACTTCTTTTTTTTTCCTCCACCTTCACCCCTTTCTATTTTCCCTCCCAGCCACCCTTTTCTTTTTCCTCCACATTCACTGTTCTTCCTTTTTCCTCCACCTTCACCCTTTTCTTTTTTCCCTCCCCTACACCTTCTTCTTTTTCCTCCACCTTTACCCATTTGTTTTTTTCCTCCACCTTCATCCTTTTCTATTTTCCCTCCCTCTACACCTTTTTCTTTTTCCTCCACCTTTATCCTTTTGTTTTTTCCCTCCAACTCCACCCTTTTCTGTTTTCCTCCACCTTCACCTTTCTCTATTTTCCTTCACAATCACCCTTTCATTTTCCCTCCACCTACGTCTCTTCTTTTCCCATCCATTAAGTCCCTGTTATTTTCCCTCTCTTTCCTTCCCTTTTCCTGTGTATTTTCCTTCTTGCACCATATATTTTCCTCCTACCTTTTCCTTCTGCCCAGTTTTCCCTTTACGCCCACTCTTTCCTCTCCATCTATTATTTTCCTTCCATTTTCCCTCCTAAACTTTTTTTTTTTTCTTCCACCCGTTTGTCAAATTTTCCCCTTCTCTTACTTTCTTTTTTCTTTTCCTCTATGAAATCTGTTATTTTCCCTACAATATCTCACTATTTCCTTTATTTTCCTTTTAATATATTTTTCCCTCCACCCATTTCTCTACTTTTTTCCCTTTACCTACCTGTTTTTTCCCTTCATCTACATCCTTCATATTTTCCCTCTATTTTCCTTCCTTTAACTGTCTTTTTCTTCCATCTGCCTTTCCCCTCCTCTTCCTCCTAGTCTTCCTTCCCCTCCTCCTCCTCCTCCTCCTCCTCCTCCTCCTCCTCCTCCTCCCTGCGTTTTTCCCTCCTCTCCCCCTCCAATTATCTATGTTTTTCCCCATCTATATACCTGTTATTTTTCCTCCCTTTCCCCGCGTCTCATTCCTCCCTTTCCCTTCCTTCCTTTTCTCCCTTTACTTGTGCTTTCCCTTCCATTTATCTGTTTTTCCTCTTGTTTTCTTTCTCCACTTTTCTCTCTACAAACATTTTTTTTCCTTCCTCTGTTTCTTCCTCTCCATGTTTTTTTTTCTTCTATCACCCGCCAATTTATTTTTTCTTTGTCTATCTTTTTTTTCCTCAGCTTGCTTACTTTTCCCATCCTTATTTTTTTCTCCATCTATCTTTTCTTTTTTTCCCTTTCATCTACCAGTGTCTTTTCCTCCTACCTTTTTTTCCTCTTCACCTGTATTTTTTTTCCCTCCAGTTATGTTTCTACCTTTCTTTCCTCACAACTTCCCAATACTTTTCCCTTTCTGTATATTTTCCTCCATTTTTCCCTCTATCTTTTTTTCCCTCTCATTTGCTAGTCTTTTCTTCTCCACCTGTATTTTTTTCCCTTCCAGTTATGTTTCTACTTTTTCTCCCACAACCACCCAATATTTTTCCTTCCAATGTTTTCCCCTTTATTTTCCCCTTCATCTCTCTACAGTTTTTCCCTTTCTATTACCAGTGACTCTTCCTCCTACTTTTTTTTCCTCTCCACCTGTATTTTTTCCCTTCCAGTTATGTTTGTACCTAATTTTCCCTCAACTTCCTAATATTTTCCTTCCTTTTCTTCCCACATATTTTTTCCTTCCATCTGTCTTCACTTTTTTTCCTTTCTTTTGTCAAGTGTTTTCCTCCTCCCTTTTTTTTCCTCTCCACCTGTCCTTTTCCCCTCCAGTTATGTTTTTTCCTCTTCCATCTACACGTTTTTTCCTTCCTCCTCCATGTTTCTTTCCTCCATTTCTTTGTTTTTTTCCCCTCCACTACCTGTGTTTTTTCCCTCGCACTATCTGTGGCATCTCTTACCTCTGTCTGTCTTTATTTTTTCCCTCTCTATTTTTTTCCTCCATTCACCAATATTTTTGTCTCCCTTCTTTTGTTCTATTTTTACTCTGTCTATTTTTGTGTGTTTTTGTTTTCTTCTTTCATCTCCTCTTTCTCTTTCTCTTCTTCTCTGCCATCTTTTTCTCCTCCTTCCTCTTCTCTTCCATCATTCTTTTGTGTTTCATCTCTACTGTCAACTTTTTTTTGTTTTTTTCTTTTCCATCTTTTATTTATTTCATGTTTTTCATCTTCCCTTATTTTCCACTTTTTTCCTTTCATTTACCATCCACCTTCTCTTCTATCTTCGTTTTCTTTTCAAACTATTTTCACTTGTACATCCTCATCCACTCTCTCACCCTCATTTTCTCTTTCATCTTTTCCACCTTTCATTCTCTCTTCCACCTCTCCTATCATCAATTTCTCTTCCACTCTTTCCCATCATCATTTTCTCTTCCAATTTCTCTCCCATCTTCATTTTCTCTTCCACTTTCTCTCCCATCTTCATTTTCTCTTCCACTTTCTCTCCCATCATCATTTTCTCTTCCACTTTTTCTCTCATCTTCATTTTCTCTTCCACTTTTTCTCTCATCTTCATTTTCTCTTCCACTCTCTCCCATCTTCATTTTCTCTTCCACTTTCTCTCCCATCATCATTTTCTCTTCCACTTTTTCTCTCATCTTCATTTTCTCTTCCACTTTCTCTTCCATCTTTATTTTCTCTTCCACTTTCTCTCCCATCTTCATTTTCACTTCCACTTTCTTACCTTCATCTTCTCTTCCACCGTTTACATCTTTCCTATTCTCTTCCACTTATTTCTCCCATCATCATCTTCTCATCCACCTTCGCACATATCTTCATTTTCTCTCCCACCTTCTTTTCCACCTTTCATTTTCTCCTCCACCTTCTCTCCCATCTTCTTTCTCCCTTCCACCTTCTCTTCCATCTTCATATTCTCCTCTTTCTTTCCCATCTTCATTTTATCTATTACCTCTTCCACCTTTCTTTTCTCTTCCACCTTTTCTGTACCCTTCATTTTTCTTCCATCTCCTCTTCCACCTCTCGTCTTTCCCTACCACTTTTTTCCAATTCCAACTTTTATCAACTTTCCTATTTTCTTCCACTTTTCCTTCTTCTTCCTTCTCCTCCCTTTTGTCTTCCATCTATTTGTTCGTCCCTTCCACCTCTCCTACCACCTTCCTCCACCTGTAGCGTTTCCTCTACTCACCTGTAATTTTCTCTCCGTCCACCTTTAATCAAACTCTCCCTCGCCTCCACTCTTACTCTCCTTTACCTGTGATTTCTCTTCCTTACCTGTAATTATCTCTCCCTTACCTGCCCTTTTCTCTCCACCTGTAATCATTCTTTTCCTCCCTTCATGTTTTTTTCTTTTTCTTTTCCTTCTGCTGTTTTCCTCCTTTTCCTAAGAGTAATTTCCTTTATTTTTTTCCTCTTATGCCTGTTTTTTCCTTCTTCCTCTCTTTATTCCTCTTTCTTCTCTTTTTTTCCCTCATTATTTTTTCCCTTCCATATCTCTCTCTCTCTCTCTCTCTCTCTCTCTCTCTCTCTCTCTCTCTCTCTCTCTCTCTCTCTCTCTCTCTCTCTCTCTCTCTCTCTCTCTCTCTCTCTCTCTCTCTCTCTCTCTCTTCCACCTCCACACGTTTTTTTCCTTCTCCTTCCACCTCCTCTTTCTCTTTCTCTTCTTCATTGCCATCTTTTCCTCCACCTTCCTCTTCTCTTCCACCTTTCTTCTCTTTCTCTCTGTTTCTTTCCTCCATCTATCTCCATCTGTCTCTTAACATGTCTTTCTTCTGTGTCTCTGCTTCTTTCTTTTCCTCTGTCTATGTCTGTCTTTATACGGGTTATTTTTCTCTCCTTTCTGATCTTATTTTCTCTAGCTTCATTTTTTCTTTTTCTTTATATTCCTTTTCTTTACATTTCCTTCCCTTCCCATCCCATTCTTTCCCTTCCTTTCCCTTCACTTCTCTTTTCTTCGCTTCCCTTTCCTCCCTTCTTTCTTTTTCTTTCTCTCCCCCTTTTTCTCCTCCTCCTCCTCCTCTTTATCGTTTATCCTTATAATTTTATCTATCTTTTCGTTTTTTTTCTGTCTCAATCTGTTAATCTCCCTCTCTATGGCTGTTTTCCTTACCTATATTCTTCTTAGTTTTCTTTTTTCTTTTTCTTTTGTTTATTTCCTTCTTATTTTATCGTTTCGTATTTTCCTCTTTTTCTACTCCCATATTTTTTGTATTTTTTCTTCCTTTCTTTTCGTCTTCTATTTTTTGTTCCTCCGTAAGTACATTTTCAGCCATCATTTTTTTCTCCATTTTTTTCATCTTTAATTCCATATCATTTCTTTAATCGTGTTTATTTATACTTCATATCCGTGTTTTTCCAAATTCTTGCCTGATTCTCTCTCTCTCTCTCTCTCTCTCTCTCTCTCTCTCTCTCTCTCTCTCTCTCTCTCTCTCTCTCTCTCTCTCTCTCTCTCTCTCTCTCTCTCTCTCTCTCTCTCTCGTCCTGTTTTCATCCCTTTACCTGCTTTAATTCCCCCAATTTTTCCCTCCACAGAATATTCCCTCCCTCCCTCCACCTCTATTTTTCCCTTCGTTGCATGTTAGATTCCCTTCCCTTCCCTTCCCTTCCCTTCCCTTTCTTTCCTTTCCTTTCCATTCCTTTCCCTTCCCTTTCTTTCCTTTCCTTTCCCTTCCTTTCCCTTCACTTCCCTTCCTATCTCTTTTCTTCGTTTCCCTTTCCTCCCTTCTTACTTTTTCTTTCTCTTCCCCTCCTCCTCCTCCTCCTCCACCTAGTTTTCTTTCCATTGTAGAATTTCATCATTAGGTTTCTCTCTCTCTCTCTCTCTCTCTCTCTCTCTCTCTCTCTCTCTCTCTCTCTCTCTCTCTCTCTCTCTCTCTCTCTCTCTCTCTCTCTCTCTCTCTCTCTCTCTCTCTCTCTCTCTCTCTCTCTCTCTCTCTCCCCAACGTGCCATTTCTCGGCTTCTCTCTGTTTACTTGTCTGTCTGTTTATCTGAGAGAGAGAGAGAAATATTAAGAATGGAATACTCCTTTGAATACTGAATGAAAGGAGCGGTAGCGGGGCATGGAGTGAGAATATGATCATTTTTCAGAAGTTTGCCCCGTCAGTCTATTAGCCCGGCGCTCGTTTTCTTTCAGGTACACAACAGAAAACGGGAGGAGAATGCCGTGTTGATAGGATGGACCTGTTTCCGTGTAGGCCGAGAGAGAGAGAGCGAGAGAAGGTACAAAAGGAAGAGGATGGGAGAGAGGTTCATTTCTCCTTCTTTCTCCTCCCTCTCTCCTCCCTCCCTCCCTCCACTCTTCGGGTATTGGAGGGAAGATAGGGATAGGTACCTCCTTGTAAGGGGGGGGGAGGGAGAAAAACGGAGATACCAACTTGTGAAATGGAAGAATGGGAGAGAAGGAGGAGGAGCAGGAGGTGGGGGAGGAGGAGGAGGAGGAGGAGGAGGAGGAGGAGGAGGAGGAGGAGGAGGAGCAGCAGGAGGAGGGAAAGAAAGATGCGGGAAAAAGGTTGAGAGGAAATAGCGGAGGATGAAGAATGA